>NW_024070210.1:51741648-51754894 GCF_014754425.2 Oryx dammah
AGACATTTTCTTGTGTAAATTCTGCAACTTTAAAGGGCTTGCTATGGGATATCTGATTGGTTGGCCTGTCATCCAATACTTGTCATAAAAATGCCTGCGTTGAAGTTTTTTTTAAAGCTTTACTTATAATTTTCTCTCTTTCAATTTAATAAAAGGAAAGCTGATATTTCTTGTGAAAATTTTTCTACAGATATCATTATTATTTCCTCCCCTTGGAAAGGGAGTAAGCTCTTCTTTGGAAAAAGAAATGTCAAACTTATTATATTAAGATTAGATAATGTGTTGAGAAGGAAATGGCAACCCACTCCAATATTCTTGCCTGGAAAAGTCCATGGACAGAGGAGCCTGGTGGGCTGCAGTCCATGGGGTTACAAGGCTGAGCACGCATGCATTGGGGGTGGAGGGAGATGAGTTGGTAGCAATAAACTGGGAGAACTAAAACAACAACAACAATAACAACAAAAACAGATTAGATACTATGTATGCTTGTGTTTTAAACTTATAATGAATTAGCAAGAAACTTGTATTTGTCAACTCCTCAGCCATTGCTGGCTACATTCAGCCTCAGAGATGTCCATTGTGAGCAAAATGACTTCAATTTGCAGTGGGAGGAAGGATGGACTAATGATGCCATTTGCACTTTTCCCACGGCACCAAATACATAGGCCTCTTTCTGTTTTCAAGGGCCTGGGTGTGTGCTTAGTTTGTTTGAATCATATAGGTGGGACAGGAAGGATTCAGATAAATAAGGCAGAAGCTGTACTGTGACAATCTCACTCATTGTTCTTAGAGGAGACCTTGGCATTTGTATTAGGTGCAGCCAAAAATGATCTAGGATGTTGGAAATGTACATCCACTTGACTAGAACTTGATAGTTTTTTGCAAGGGAAAGAGATGGTTTGGGATGTGGCTGACACCAGAAGGATAACTTAGAATTGTTCCAAGACAAGCAACATCAGAAAACAGTGTGGGGTGTGAGTCAACCAGATTAATTACCAACTTCTGTCTGCATATGTAAGATAAAATAGTTGAGCCAATATTAATTAGACTTCCACTCTTCTGATTGGGTCCTTGGAAAAAATAGTAATAATAAAACATATGATATTAAGTATAATAAACACATTAAAATAGTAACTTAAATGTTCTAAATTTTTTACCATGAATTAGTGCTTTTGCTCTCAATTAGAACCCAATGAAGTAAGCACTATATTACCCCCATTTTACAGATGATGCAACTGAGTCAAAGAGAGGTTAAGTAACTAGTCTAAACACATACCAATAGTGTTCAGGAAGTTCACAGCATGAATCCTCATAAAGAAAAAAAAAGTGTCAAGTTTACAATTTATGATTCTAAGGGGAAGAAAAAGTTGCTTCCTGAGTCTGTAGTGATGAAAACCTGCTACATGACTCTGTAGGGTGGGGGGAACTACAGCTTCCGCTGCTGCTGCTGCTGCTGCTAAGTCACTTCAGTCGTGTCCGACTCTGCGACCCCATAGACGGCAAGCCCACCAGGCTCCCCCGTCCCTGGGATTCTCCAGGCAAGAACACTGGAGTGGGTTGCCATTTCCTTCTCCAATGCATGAAAGTGAAAAGGGAAAGTGAAGTCGCTCCGTCGTGTCCGACTCTTAGCGACCCCATGGACTGCAGCCTACCCGGTGCCTCCGCCCACGGGATTTTCCAGGCAAGAGTACTGGAGTGGGGTGACTTGCCTTCTCCTAGAAAATCCTAAAACTCGTTTATACTACCTTGGGAAATCTGCTATATGTACATGAAAACAAAATATCTAAATGCTAGAGAGGAAACAAAGAGGATTATACTTGATATTTCTCTTTTAAGAGCAATTGGATAATATTAAAGTACAGAATGTGTATTGTCTATCAATTAGATCTTAAAAAATCACTCTGTGTACGTTTTGCTAGCAAGCATGCACTCATAAAGCTCTTGGTTCAGTTTCATTATTTAAGAAGGTGCTCAAATCCCAAAATGCTTTTGGTTCTTTGTATATCAAACTAAAAATGCTTTTATCAGGTTCATTTGGAAAATGACATTAAATCTTCATTCTTTTCCAGTGTAGACCTGGGTGAAGGCGTAAGAAATTCGAGTGTTAAAATTAATTTGCTCTCCCCCAAATAAAATTTTTTATGTTACTCTTCATATTCTCTGATATGTGCAGTTCTTGGGGGAAGAAAAAGGGAAACAAAAAACAGCATTTATTCACGATTCACTTTTCCACACGCTTTATGTACTGAAGTTTGTGACGCGTTGTTCCCTCTCAGACTGATGTGGTCATCGGAAGGCCATCCAGCATCTGGCTAGAAAACAGGCCGTGGCATCAGAAGTGTCCAGGTTCAAATTCCACCATATAGTACTTCAAATTCCACACAAATAGCACTTAAAATTTATACTGTATCTATTTAGTTTTCTCTATTACTATTTTTACATGAAATCTGACTAAGGCCAATAACATGAAAAATTGTCATTATATCTCAAATACAGGAACATCAAATACCAACATCTGAAAATCCTACCCATGAGTCAAGATTATTGCCAATTAATTTATTGATCTGTGAGCTCTGTCAAATATCTTATCATGATGAAATTCTCACTGATAGAAATCTGCCTAATATTGCAAATCCCAACAGGAGTCTTTCTAGTTATAATCTAAACATCAGACACAGTAAATACCTTTTCAGCCATGACTCCTATCTGCCCATGAGCTACAGATGAATTATCTGAAACTTACATGCAAACAGAGCCTCCATATTCTTTATCTGTGTATTTGTTCTTTTTAATGAAGGCAATGGCACCCCACTCCAATACTCTTGCCTGGAAAATCCCATGGGCAGAGGAGCCTGGTAGGCTGCAGTCCATTGGGTAGCTAAGAGTTGGACACAACTGAGCGACTTCACTTTCACTTTTCACTTTCATGCATTGGAGAAGGAAATGGCAACCCACTCCAGTGTTCTTGCCTGGAGAATCCCAGGGACGGGGGAGCCTGGTGGGCTGCCGAATATGGGGTCGCACAGAGTCGGACACGACTGACGCGACTTAGTGGCAGCAGCAGCGGTGCTAAACAGCTTTGGGACTTGGACGAGACTTAGTCATGTCTTTAAGTCTCAGTTTTATTCATGGACTGTTGCAAGGAATAAATTAAATACTATAGGTAAAGCAGTTAGCCTAGGGCCCGATACATAAACACTGGATAATATAGCATCAGAGCTAGATAGGGCCCATGTGAGGTAAGGCATTTAAGTGTGAAATTTAAGGGGGTGCCCAAAACACTCAGTAATGAAGATAAATAAATTTTTAATGCAATACTTTGAAAATTGACAACACCAAAAATCAGTGATGAACAAACTATCAAAAATCAGAACAAGTACAGGGTTGGTAGTCTTGATTTCTCTTTTGCCTCGCTTCAGTGTGGCTTAGCATGGTACTGTATCATGTATCATGTATGGGGTGTGCATTGCTATGTAGTAGGTATTGTCATTTCTTTTTTGTTGTTGAACAGAACTGAAAGTTGTCTCTTAATTCTCCTACCTGTGAGGATTACTGTCTAGTAATGCATTGCTTGGCAGAGAAGCTGAAACAAGGGTGTCAGCTTATGTGGGGTTCCATTTTCTAAACTGTGCTGTTCTGACTGGTTAATACACAATAAACAAACATGTTTGCTCAGCTATACTAAACTGAACCATTGTGACATGAAACTTCAAAAAAGCTTAAAGATTATACAGCGTGTGTGTATATATATATATGTGTGTGTGTGTGTATATATGTCTATTTTCTCAAAATTGCTTTGAGGAAAACTTTTCCAAAATCAATGTGCAATGGAATTTTCTTTGTTAAATTTTATTTTTTAAAAAGTTTGTTTATTTTAATTGGAGGACAATTACTTTACAGTACTGTGATGGCTTTTGGCATCCATCAGCATGAATCGGCCATAGATATGCATGTGTCCTCCCATCCTGAACCCCCCTCCCATGGGAAAGGAGTACATCAAGGCTGTATATTGTCACCCTGCTTATTTAACTTGTATGCAGAGTACATTATGTGAAATGCCGGGCTGGATGAAGCACAAGCTGGAAGCAAGATTGCCAGGAAAAATACCAATAACCTCAGATACTTAGATGACGCCACCCTTATGGCAGAAAGCAAAGAGGAACTGAAGAGCCTCTTGATGAAGGTGAAAGAGAAGAGTGAAAAAGCTGGCTTAAAACTGGACATTCAAAAAACAAAGTTCGTGGCATCTGGTCCCATCACTTCATGGCAAATAGATGGGGAAACAGTGGAAACAGTGAGAGACTTGATTTTCTTGGGCTCCAAAATCACTGCAGATGGTGACTGCAGCCATGAAGTTTAAAGATGTTTGCTCTTTGGAAGAAAAGCTCTGACAAACCTAGGCAGCATATTAAAAAGCAGAGACATTACTTTGCCAACAAAGGTTTGTCTAGTCAGAGCGATGGTTTTTCCAGTAGTCATGTATGGATGTGAGAGTTGGACTGTGAAGAAAGCTGAGGGCCGAAGAATTGATGCTTCTGAACTGTGGTGTTGGAGAAGACTCTTGAGAGTCCCTTGGATTGCAAGGAGGTCCAAGCAGTCCATCCTAAAGGAGATCAGTCCTGGGTGTTCATTGGAAGGACTGATGCTGAAGCTGAAACTCCAGTACTTTGGCCACCTGATGTGAAGAACTGACTCATTTGAAAAGACCCTGATGCTGGAAAAGATTGAATGCAGGAGGAGAAGGGGCCAACAGAGGATGAGATGGTTAGATGGCATCACCGACTCAATGGACATGAGTTTGAGCAAGCTCTGGGAGTTGGTGATGGACAGGGAGGCCTGGTGTGCTGCAGTCCATAAGGCTGCAAAGAGTCAGACATGACTGAGTGACTGAACCTAACTGATTTATTTGTTTCTCGGGCTGCATCAGGTCTTAGCTGTGGCTTGTGGGATCTTCACTGCATTGTGCGGGACTTTGTGTTGTGGTGCACGAACTCTCTAGTTGTGGCACCCAGGCTCAGTAGTTATAGTGTGTGGGCTCAGTTGCTTCCTAGCACGTGAGATCTTAGTTCCCTGACCAGGGATTGAACCTGTGTCTCCTCTACTGCAGGGTGGATACTTTTTTGTTTGTTTTCTTTATTTTTAGTTGAAGGATAATTACAATATTGTGTTGGTTTCTGCCATACATTCAGCCTGAGGCAGCCATAGGTATATATTTGTCCCCTCACTCTTGAGCATCCCTCCCACCTCCCACCCCATCCCACCCCTCTAGGTTACCAGAGAGCCCCAGTCTGAGTTCCCTGAGTCTCACAGCGAATTCCCACTGGTTATCTACTTGTCATGCGTCAGTGTATATGTTGCTATGCTGCTTCCTCCGTTTGTGCCACCCTCTCCTACTACTTGTCCTTCTCCACCTCGCCCCCAGCCCCAGTGTCCATAAATCTATTCTCTGTGTCTGTGTCTCCCTTGCCAGGCCAGATTCTTAACCACTGGACTACCAGGGAATTCCTTGCAATGGAATTTTCTACAGGACTCCCTTTGCCACTGAAGTGAGTTTGGGATGAATCAGTTTAATTATAGAGTTATTCTAGAGCTTCTGGCCATAAGCTCTTTAGATAAATTTTCCTTTATTCCAGATTTCACTTTCTATTGAGTAGTATGTTAAAGCTCAGTTTGCTATTTCAACACAACCCAGGCGGCCTTTGCCCTTCTATGTACACCAGCACTTACCTAAGACAAGATGACATCTCCTAAGTTAACACTATTAGGAAGAATCTTACAATATATTATGCTTCCCTGCTGGTTGTACCCTAATTATAATCACTTTAAAAACCCTTATGAGATGGATAGGTACCAACAAATTCAGAAGCAAAACATAATATTCGAGAGAATTAGCCAACACATGAAGGAAAGTTATTAGCAATAAAGATAAGTCAATTACAATTTACTCAAAGCATACAAAAATCCATTATTTTTACATATAAAAGAGGAAAACAAGGTATTTCCTTAATTCTAAGGTGTTATTCGGAGAAGGCAATGGCAACCCACTCCAGTACTCTTGCCTGGAAAATCCCATGGACAGAGGAGCCTGGTAGGCGGCAGTCCATTGGGTCGCTAAGAGTCAGACACGACTGAGTGACTTCACTTTCACTTTTCACTTTCATGCATTGGAGAAGGAAATGGCAACCCACTCCAGTATTTTTGCCTAGAGAATCCCAGGGATGGAGGAGCCCGGTGGGCTGCCGTCTATGGGGTTGCACAGAGTTGGACACGACTGAAGCGACGTAGCAGTAGCAGCAGCAAGGTGTTATTTAGTTCAGTTCAGTTCAGTCACTCAGTCGTGTCTGACTCTTTGTGACCCCATGAATCGCAGCACGCCAGGCCTCCCTGGTCCATCACAAACTCCCAGAGTCTACTCACACTCATGTCCATCGAGTCGGTGATGCCATCCAGCCATCTCATACTCTGTCATCCCCTTCTCCTCCTGCCCCCAATCCCTCCTGCATCAGGGTCTTTTCCAATGAGTCACTCTTCACATGAGATGGCCAAAGTATTGGAGTTTCAGCTTTAGCATCAGTCCTTCCAATGAACACCCAGGACTGATCTCCTTTAGGATGGACTGCTTGGACCTCCTTGCAGTCCAAGAGACTCTCAAGAGTCTTCTCCGACACCATAGTTCAAAAGCATCAATTCTTCGGCGCTCAGCTTTCTTCACAGTCCAACTCTCACATCCATACATGACTACTGGAAAAACCATAGCCTTGACTAGACGGAGCTTTCTTGGCAAAGTAATGTCTCTGCTTTTGAATATGATATCTAGGTTGGTCATAACTTTTCTTCCAAGGAGTAAGCGTCTTTTAATTTCATGGCTGCAATCACCATCTGCAGTGATTTTGGAGCCCAAAATAATAAAGTCTGACACTGTTTCTACTGTTTCCCCATCTATTTGCCATGAAGTGATGGGACCAGATGCCATGATCTTCGTTTTCTGAATGTTGAGTTTTAAGCCAACTTTTTCACTCTCCTCTTTCCCTTTCATCAAGAGGCTTTTTAGTTCCTCTTCACTTTCTGCCATAAGGGTGGTGTCATCTGCATATCTGAGGTTATTGATATTTCTTCCAGCAATCTTGCTTCCAGCTTGTACTTCTTCCAGCCCAGTGTTTCTTATGATGTACTTTGCATATAAGTTAAATAAGCAGGGTGACAATATACAGCTTTGATGTACTCCTTTTCCTATTTGAAACCAGTCTGTTGTTCCACGTCCAGTTCTAACTGTTACTTCCTGACCTGCATATAGGTTTCTCAAGAGGCAGGTCAGGTGGTCTGGTATTCCCATCTCTTTCAAAATTTTCCATTTATTGTGATTCACACAGTCAAAGGCTTTGGCATAGTCAATAAAGCAGAAATAGATGTTTTTCTGAAACTCTCTTGCTTTTTCCATGATCCAGTGGATGTTGACAATTTGATCTCTGGTTCCTCTGCTTTTTCTAAAACCAGCTTGAACATCAGGAAGTTCACGGTTCATGTATTGCTGAAGCTTGGCTTGGAGAATTTTGAGCATTACTTTCCTAGCGTGTGAGATGCAATTGTGCGGTAGTTTGAGCATTCTTTGGCATTGCCTCTCTTTGGAATGAAAACTGACCTTTTCCAGTCCTGTGGTCACTGCTGAGTTTTCCAAATTTGCTGGCATATTGAGTGCAGCACTTTCACAGCGTCATCTTTCAGGATTTGAAATAGCTCAGCTGGAATTCCATCACCTCCACTAGCTTTGTTCATAGTGATGCTTTCTGAGGCCCACTTGACATCACATTCCAGGATGTCTGGCTCTAGATGAGTGATCACACCTTCGTGATTATCTGGGTCATGAGGCTTTTTTTTGTACAGTCCTGTCTATTCTTGCCACCTCTTCTTAATATCTTCTGCTTCTGTTAGGTCCATACCATTTCTGTCCTTTATCGAGCCTATCTTTGCATGAAATGTTCCCTAAATATCTCTAATTTTCTTGAAGAGATCTCTAGTCTTTCCCATTTTGTTGTTTTCCTTTATTTCTTTGCATTGATCGCTGAGGAAGGCTGTCTTATTTCTTCTTGCAATTCTTTGGAACTCTGCAGTCAAAGGTCAGGAGGGGCAGCCGTGATGAGATACCCATGGTCCAAGGGTAAGGAGCAGTGGCTGTGCTTTGCTGGAGCAGCCGTGAAGAAACCCATGTCCAAGGTAAGAGAAACCCAAGTAAGATGGTAGGTGTTGTGAGAGGGAATCAGAGGGCAGACACACTGAAACCATAATCACAGAAACTTTGCCAATCTGATCTCATGGACCACAGCCTGTCTAAATCAATGAAACTAAGCCATGCCATGTTTGACCACTCAAGATGGATGGGTCATGGTGGAGAGGTCTGACAGAATGTGGTCCACTGGAGAAGGGAATGGCAAACCACTTCAGTATTCTTGCCTTGATAACCCCATGAACAGTATGGAAAGACAAAATGATAGGATACTGAAAGAAGAACTCCCCAGGTCAGTAGGTGCCCAATATGCTACTGGAGATCAGTGGAGAAATAACTCCAGAAAGAATGAAGGAATGGAGCCAAAGCAAAAACAATACCCAGTTGTGGATGTGACTTGTGATAGAAGCAAGGTCTGATGCTATAAAGAGCAATATTGCATAGGAACCTGGAATGTTAGGTCCATGAATCAAGGCAAATTGGAAGTGGCCAAACAGGAGATGGCAAGAGTGAACATCGACATTCTAGAAATTAGTGAACTAAAATGGACTGGAATGGGTGAATTTAACTCAGATGACCATTATATCTACTACTGTGGGCAGGAATCCCTTTGAAGAAATGGAGTAGCCATCATGGTCAACCAAAGAGTCCAAAATGCAGTACTTGGATGTAATCTCAAAAACGACAGAATGATCTTTGTTCGTTTCCAAGGCAAACCATTAAATATCACCGTAATCCAAGCTTCTCCAGTGTTCTTGCCAGGAGAATCCCAGGGACGGGGGAGCCTGGTGGTCTGCCGTCTGTGGGGTCGCACAGAGTCGGACACACTGAAGCGACTTAGCAGCAGCAGCAGCAATCCAAGCCTATGCCCCAACCAGTAACACTGAAGAAGCTGAAGTTGAAGGGTTCTATGAAGACCTGCAAGACCTTTTAGAACTAACACCCAAAAAAGATGTCCTTTTCATTATAGGGGTCTGGAATGCAAAAGTAGGAAATCAAGAAACACCTGGAGTAACAGGCAAATTTGGCCTTGGAGTACGAAATGAAGCAGGGCAAAGGCTAATACATTTTTGCCAAGAGAACGCACTGGTCATAGCAAACACCCTCTTCCAACAACACAAGAGAAGACTCTACACATGGACATCACCAGATGGTCAAAAATGAAATCAGCCAAAGATGAAGAAGCTCTATGCAGTCAACAAAAACAAGACCAGGAGCTGACTGTGGCTCAGATAATGTACTCCTTATTGCCAGATTCAGACTTAAATTGAAGAAAGTAGGGAAAACTACTAGACCATTCAGGTATGACCTAAATCAAATCCCTTATGATTATACAGTGGAAGTGAGAAATAGATTTAAGGGACTAGATCTGATAGAGTGCCTGATGTACTATGGACGGAGGTTTGTGACATTGTACAGGAAAAAGGGATCAAGACCATCCCCATGGAAAAGAAATGCAAAAAAGCAAAATGGCTGTCTGAGGAGGCCTTACAAATAGCTGTGTTATTATTATTGACAAGGAAAGCCACCAAAGGAAAGCCACCAGGAATAACACATATTTTATTAACTGGCTATTAACAGAATAATGTCCCGAGGTCTGAACCCCACCTTTGTTCAATGTAAGACTTTTCTTATTTGATGAAAGATTTTTAAGAAGAAAATGGATATGGTGATGATGAAATTAGTGGCAGAATTTAGATTGAGTTAGTGCACAACGATGTATTGTGCTCTGCGTTTCTTCATGAGTCCAACAATACATATATGCAAAGGCTATTTTTTCCTATATTGAAAATGTTCACTTAGCACCAAAAACCCTTCTCCTAACCTATTTCTCACCCTCCCTGCACTTCAGATTTCTTTAAAGAGTGACCCACACCTGCTGGTGCATTTTCCTAGCAGCCAGCCTTTTCTTAACCCACAGCAGTCCGATAACTCAAAAATACCCATGAAGGTCATCAGTGACCTTCTAGTCTCTAAATTTTCTTGACTTCTATGGGACTTGTCACCTTGAATCTTTTCCCCCAGAGGCTCTCTGAGATCATCCCTAATGTCTCTTATTCTTCCTCATTGTCCCTTTGTGGGAACCCTCTTCCACTTCCTGGTTCCTAGATTTGACCATTGCTTGTGGGTAAATCCTTTGGCACTTTATTATTGGTGAAGAACATTGTGTGACACACCTCACAATGGATCCTGACACCCCACTGAGTTATAAGCCTTAGTTGAGAATTGCTGACTAGAAGATAAAGTGTTAACCACCCTGCAGGGCTCACCATATACTTGGCCTGTTTTCCAGCCTTTTTACAAATACCAGTTTTGACCTATACAATCCCTTGACCTGTCCCTGGATGAGCCTGTTCACTGGCCTCAGAGAAGCCCCTTATATTGTATCTTCATGACTTTTTTTGGTCTGAAACACAAGTAGGACCAGAACTCAGTTGTGGGAATTCCTTGGTGGTCCAGTGTTTAGGACTCCATGCTTCCATTTCAGGGGACATGGGTTCAATCCCTGGTCAGGGAACTCAGATCCCATGAGTCATAAATCACTTTAAAAAAATCTCTACAGCATCTAGCAAAATATATTGCACTTGTTATTTGTATTTAATAACTGGTAAACAGTACGATAGCCATCAAGTTTATAAAATTGCTCTCTTTGATGAAATTATTTTTGGCAATCTTTGTCAGTATTAAATAATTTGTAATACACAGCTTTTTAATTTAATGCAAAAAATCCATTTCCTGTAATGAGTCACAATCAAACAATCCTGGTAAAACAGATAGTTCTTTGAAATTTATCCTACAGAAATAGTTTGAGCTGGAAAAAAAATAAGGTAGGCTTAAATCATTGTGCACTGTGTCTCCTCAGGATTCAAAACATGTCACCTGAACAGGGGTAAAAAAAAGGTCAGAAGTGGGAAGTCATGGTGCTAATTCAAGGCTACTATGAAACTTCAGGATTCCTATTAAGGAATTCAGAGTTTGAAAGAGCTACAATTAAGTGTCTTCTTACGAATCTTTTAAAATTTTGGATTCTATTTATGCTATTTGATATGATTTTTTAAAAGTCAGAATAAAATGGTGTATATATGTAGCAAGGGCCCTCACTCACCAGGTCCTCTTCTTCTCTACCCTGAGAGTGATGGAGTCTTGTGGCAAATACAGCACACAGTTATGCTTCAAAGGCAGCAGAAGTACAAGAGAGAGTTTTCTCTGTTTTAAAGATGCTCTACTCAGGATTTTAAAGATGCAGCTGCTCTCCTAGGAAGTCAGGAATGGGTGTCCTGCAGCTCTGTATCAAGGGGAAGTGGTAGAATGGAGCTGGGGACAGGGCAGAGAGTGGAATAGGAAGGGGAGCGGGATGAGGCAAAGAGGACTTTCATGTGCCCGTCTGAGATGCACACCTTACTATGGTAACCCCATGTGGATAGGCGAGAAACACTTTGAACCTTTCTTGAGACTCTTCATGATGGGCTCTGGGTTTGAATGAGTACTTTCTGATAAGACCTGCACATCTTTCCAGACATAGCAGCTGGTTATGTATGTTTCAAATATATTTTCAGTGGCAAAAACTTAGTGCGAAACTGCGTGATACTGTTATCACCATGACATAGCATTGAATTCCATATGTATTTACTGAGTGCATACCATGTGCCAGGCAGTGGGAATTAAAGGGAAAAAATGAAAGAATAATCACTGAGCTAAAGGGATGCTCCTAGGTCAGATCTTCACACCACAGGTCTCAAGGTCATGCACTCTCCTTATGGCAATGGCAGTTTCAAGGGTGTCTGTTGTTATTTAACTGATGTGTCTCTTGCTGTAGGCTCTATGAGAACAGAAATCTGTTTCTCTTTTTCTTCTTCACCATTATGTATTAGGGCTAACTAAGCACAGTTTCCAGCATTTGACAAGCATCCAATAAACACTGTTCCCTGAACGTTATGGATGCATTAACCCTTTATGGGGGTATTATTCCGTTTTATACTTACGGAAACGGAATATCCAAGACCACACAGAAATCACTGCTGGAGAGAGAATTCCAGAATAGCTCAGCCTGACTCCACAGCTCAGGGTCTGTCTACCAAGTCCTACTCCTTTCCCTGGATTGGAGAGGCTGCGACTGGTGGGGTAGACGGATAGGAACACCTGTCCTGGGTAAATACTAGCGACGTGAAAGAGACGTGAACCGGAGGCGGCCAGGTGGGCATAGGTGGGGGTCTCCAACTCTGCTACATCCCGCCCACGGACAGGAAGCAAAATTCTGAGTGGATCGGCTTGTGCATCCTGCTCAGAATCCACATTGAGAGGAAGGTGGAAAGAGTTAGGAGGCTCTGGGAAGGGGATGAGGTAGAAGGGAGGAGGCAGGGAGGTGAAGAAGACGGGTGGAGACAGATCTTTCTTGCGTTCGCGTCTGCTGCAGTGAGATACCATCCCTGGTCCCGGTGGCGAGTGTCAAGGTGATTCATTAAGATGTCACTTGGCCGCCTCGAGGGTTACTTAGCTCCCCTGCACAGGTGGGGCGTCAACGCACAAGCTGTTTTCCAGACAGTGGCCTCATAAAATAACTTCTCCCCGATGTGGAAGAAAGAGGATGGGGGGAGATAATAACGCTGTTTGTGGGAAAGAGGTTTGGTAAAGGGACGTGAGGGCTCTGAGGAGAATTACAGTGCAGCCACCACGGCTATTATCTTAATCAGGCACCATTTCAACACCTCTGCCTTCAAGTCAAGCACCCCTACAACAGGATTTATTTTCCAATAAGCGAAATCCCCGCCCGCCGACTCGGAGTCGCTGGGCTGCGAGCTGGGTGGGAAACAGCAGCCGGAGGAGAGGCTATTTTGGGTGTGGGAACGCGGAGGGAGGAGGGGCGGCGCCGCGGGGCCGGGCGCGGGCGCGGGGAAAGCCTCCAGCTCGGGCTGCCACGGCAACCGCGTCCAGGCAACGCGCCCGGAAGCCGCTCGGGCGGCGCGCGGCGGCTCGCGCCCCCCGGGAGCCGCGAACCCGGCCGGGCCGCGCGCCGGGCCAGGCGGC
>NW_024070210.1:51755294-51809756 GCF_014754425.2 Oryx dammah
GCACAGCCCGCGCTAGCGGCCGCCGCACCCAGCCGCGCCGGCGAGGACATGGGCAGCCGCGGCGCGCCCGCCCCCCGCGCCGGTGAGTGCGGCGTCCCGGACCCCCGCCCGGCCTTCTCCCGTCCCCCGTGGCGGGAGCGCCCGGGGCCCGCTGGTGACCTTGGGACGGCCCCCGGGGTGAGGTGGGCCAGGCTCGGGGGAGAGAGAGCTGAGTGTGGCCCATGTGACTGGCTGCCGGCGAGAGGGTTAACTGCATGCTGACGCGAAGGGATGAAGTTGGGCACCGAGCGCGACTGGCGTTGCATTTTTGCGGGGGCCGGGGGAGGTTGCATGCTGGCACACCAGCAGAAGCCCCGAGGGACTGTTTGGGGGAGCTGGGTTGGAGCACACACTCCCGGGGGCAGTGTTCCCAGTCAGCTGTCCCGCCACTCAGAGCGGAGTGACCTTCGGTGGATTCATCTCTCTGCCCCCTCCCCACCCTTCTCTCCTCGTTAAAAGGAGGGGCTCGGGTTCTTTGCAGTTCCTGGGTGCTGCCATGGTACTGTGAGCTTAGAAGGGTCCCCCAAGTACTGCAGGTGCCGGACATACAAGCCTTAGCCATGTTCATTCTACCAGGAGTTTCCATTAATTTGCTCTCAAAGTGGTAAGATACGTTATCGTTTTGTGAAAGATTGTGGAGAGAAAGCAGTGGCTTGATTAGAGAGAGACTTCTCATGATGCCCAGGGAGCCTCGTGGGTGCTCTAAAGTCGTGAAGAAAATCAGGGTTAAAGCTCCTAAGTTCTTGTTTCCTGTAGTTAATCTAACAGGAAAGTTTGTATTTGAACAGGTAGAATCAAAACCCAATAGTGGCAGGCAGCAGCAAATTAAGTGAGTCATTTCTTCAGTCTGCACGAGGTTGTGTGTGTGCGCGCGCGTGCTTGCGTGGCTGCGCTCACGCCCTCATCTTAAAGTCTGTGTCTGTCAGTGTTAGAAATTATTTCATAGGAGTAAGCAGAAATAATGCTCGAATGATTTGAATCCACAAAAGTGCTGCTCTCTGAGAAGCAGGGGTGAATGTTTGCCGCCTGTTCTTTAAATGAGTTGGGTTTGGGAAGGTAACTAAGCTTTTACTGAGAAACCTCCCTAGCATTTGCCCACTGGGGTATGTGGGGGGTGGGTGGGTAGTAGTGCTCCTGAGACTCAGTCAGTTGTATCACCTCTTCTGTCCTTGACGTTGGCTGGGCCCGTTTCTATATTCTCAGTTCATGAATTTCTCTCTTCCTGGGAGAGGGAAGGGAGGCAATGCCCTGTCCAGCTTTCTGCTCCAAAGCACTTGATATTCCTTCCAGTGTGATTTCATCTGTATAAAAATGTGGTTTGGGAAGACAAATTTTTCAATGTTAATGAATAAGCTTCTGCAAGCTTGTTTACCCGAAGGTTTAGTAATCTTAAATGGTTTACATATTAGAAATCTGATAGCATTCAGATACCAAATCATTACTGCCCAGGAATCCCGCCACTGAGCCCTAGGAATCATTTAATGAATCACACCTCATTACCCTTGGATCCCTTAGTAACCAACTATTCAGCTTCCTGTCCTGTAGGCTGCTGGCCTGTGTGTCTCCAGCCTGCCTTTCACTCTCTCGTTTTTGTACCTCCTGCAGCCACATGCCTTTGTGGTCATTTTGCTGCAGCTGAGTCCGCCTCCTGTCCCTTTCCTAGCTCCAGAGGCTCCCTCAGAACATCCCTGTCTCATCTCACTGGTGCAGGGATTGGGTTTTCTCTTGCTTCCCAGGGCCGCCTCCAAACCATTAACCCATCCCTAACAGTCTTCTCTCTACAGTTCTTGCCATCTGCTTGTGGTCCATACCCTCCTTCTTATTGTCTGAGTCAGTGCTTGCCCAACCTAGTGGCTCTTCAGAATCACCTGGAGCACTTTGAAAAACATGGTGCTTCGACTCTCCCAAACATACCGCACTGGGAAGACCTAAACATTTTAATTTTAAAGGACCTAAACATTTTAATTTTAAAACAAATCTTAAAAGAAGGAAGAGGAGGGGGAGGAGAGATGGGAAGGGGAAAAGAAAGCTCCTCAGGTGATTCTCATATACACCCGAGTTTGGGAATTAACTACAAATTGGTGCTTGCCAAGGGCATTTGCCATCTGCCTCTGTGGGAATTGAAACCAGTGCTACTGCAACTGTGTGATCTTCGACATGTCCTAAAGGGAGCTGGTGGGGGTGGGGGGGTGGAGAACAGGAATGAGGCAGTCTGTGCTTTGGGGAAACTGGCAGAACAGGTCTTCCGATAGTTAGATATTTTCAGGAACTGATTTTATGAACCCAATCCTTGCATCTCCTCATATCTAGAAAAGCACTTAATCCCTTCATGGTGACATCAGTTCCTTGTGACTAGCAAAAAACTTGGCAAAGATAAGTTCTTGTTTATGTGAACTCCTCCTTTACCAAAAAAGTGAACGGATGTGCCAATTGCTCAGTCGGGTCCAACTCTTTCTGACCCCATGGACTGTAGCCTGCAAAGCTCCTCTGTTCATGGGATTCTTCAAGCAAGAATACTGAAGTGGGTTGCCATTTCCTTCTCCAGGGGATCTTCCTGACCTAGGGATCGAACCCGGGTCTCCCGAATTGCAGGCAGACGCTTTACCTTCTGAACCACCAGGGAAGCATCACCAAAGTCATATATATTGACCTTCTCCCACTACCTCTTTGGAATAGTTTCTCAAAGCTATCTGAGGTGCTTCCCCCTCCACCGCACCCCCCGGCTGCAGTCCTCTTTCTGTGCCAAATAAAACTTAACTCGAAACTCTCACATTGTACATTTTTTCTAAGTTGACAGAATCATTTCACTTGATGCTACAAAAAAAATTAACAAACAAACATGATTAATTAACTTGGTTCTCTTTTCTACCTTGTCTCTTGCCGGTGATTTTGGTGTTTATGTTGAGGTTCTATTAATTCACCGAGTTGAAGGTCATTCCTGTCGACTCCTGTGGCCTTACTTTCCACATTAATGGCTCACTTCTTGGACTTGTGTAGTCATGGGAATTTTTTCCACCTTCAAGATCTGGAACTTGGATGTCAGTTTTCTTGGCTGATTTTTCCCACCTACTACACCAGACTAACCATCACTGAGGACTCTGGTCCCTTAGTCACTTGCTGTTCCAATCATTTTATGGCTCCTTTGGAGGATATACTTCTCAACCATTTTGGTTTTGTCTGGAATCCCAAATCCTTTGTCTTAACATGTTGGGCTTCTCATATTCCAGTCGTCAGTTCAAAATCACCCTCAACATCTGCTTTTTCTTCTCCCAGTCTGCCATGTTATCTGCCAAGTTATTACAAAAACCTTTGCACTGGTCCCACTGCAGATTTATGCTAGCTCTAATTTCATCTAGGTCTTACTTTTCTGTTAAAAAAGAAATCCATCTTTTATGAAATCCCAGCTGCATTTCTTTAGAGGTGATGCCAGACTTTTCCATTCCTTAAACATCCAGTCGGTTTCCTTCCTTTTTTTTTTTCATTGATGAGATTAAGGATGTTTACACTGGAGCTAACTGCCCTCTGCTTTAATGTAAGTTTCCACTGTACCCTCTTCACTACCCCAAGCATTCTTTTTTTTAGTATATATATATATTAGTTATTTATTTGGCTGCATCAGGTCTTAGTGAGGCATGTGGGATTTAGTTCCCTGAGCTGAGCCCCCTGCACTGGGAGCTTGAAGTCTTAGCCGCTGGACCACCGGGGAAGTTCTTAAGCATTCTTTCTTAATTCTTCTTTGACCTTCTTTATTTTATTCATCCGAGGAAGAAAATGTCTGTCAGTCCCTTACCCAGGATTAACTTGTGCGCTCTGCATGCGGTATCCTCTGGACTTTCCCCGTTCCTTCTTGCCTCTTTTGGGAACTTGCTCCATTTGTTATTCCCTTTCTCTAATTTCTTTGGTTCCTCCTTACTGAGTCCCAGCCTTCCAGCTCCGCTTTTAGCCAGATTTTGCTCAGCTCCCCCAGATGCCTTCAGACTTCCATTTCCAGCCCTGCCTTCTGAATTTCATTCAGAATTAAAAAAAAAAAAGAATTTTATTTATTTATTTTTAGCTGTGCTAGTTCTTCTTAGCTGCATGATCTTTCCCCAGGTTGCAGAGATCGAGGGCTACTCTCGCTGTGGTGAGTGGGCTTCTCATTGGGGTGGCTTCTCTTGTTGTGGAGCAGCAGACTTCAGTAGTTGTGGAGCAGCAGACTTCAGTAGTTGTGGCTTTCAGACTCTAGAGCACGGGCTCAGCAGTTGTGCACAGTCTCAATTGCCCGCGGCATGTGGAATCTTCCCAGATCAGGGATCGAACCTGTGTCTCCTGCGTTGGCAGGTGGATTCTTTACCACTGATCCGCCAGGGAAGCCCCATTCAGAATATAATACCCAGAAACCCACCTATTTTGTCTCTAAAGAGCTCTTCCTCCTAGCTTCCTTAATCTTTTTTCCCTTTTAACTTTTTATTTTGAAATAATTCAGATTTACAGAAAAGTTGCAAGAATGATTTAAATAATTCCTGTATACTTTTCATCCAAATTCTATAAATATAACTGTTTACCACACTTGCTTTTTCTTTCTCACGCATTCACTCTCTCTCTGCACACATACACGCACACATCATGCACAGACTCGCACATCTATATTTGTCATTTTTCCTGAAACTTCAGAGTAAGTTATAGACATGATGCCACTTTGCCTCCTCTCCAGTATGTCAGTGTATAGTTCCTTAAAAGAGAGACATTTTCTGACATAACAAGCAGCAGAATCACTACATTAACATTGATTCTATTGGTACTATTATCTATTCTATAGACCTTTTTTAAGTGTCACCAAAAGTCCTAATAACATGTTTTAGAGCAAAAGAAGGGGAAAAATCTTAAAAATACACACACACACAAAAGCCTCCTACTTGTCCAGGATCCATTCCAGGACCTTGTGCTTTTCTAGTTGCCTTGTTCACTGCTTTTATTCTGGACAGTTCCTCAGTCGTTCCCTTGTCTTTCGTGATCTCGGCACTTAGGAAGGGCAAGGCTGGTGCTTTTGTAGAATACCCTTTAACTTGGGTTTGCAGTTCCCTTGCCGTAGATCCAGGTTATCCATCATCAGGGAAGCCTCCTAAAGGGAGATACCGTCTCCCTCTTGGTGCACTGACATGATTTCCGTGCTGTCGTCACGCTCTCTGTGACCTGCTTTTCCTCTCTTGGGTTATTCTGACTTTACTCTTCACACCCCTACATGCAGCCGGTTGCTGAGTGGTGCAGCGCTCCCTGCACCATCTCCCTGAGGGTGTCCCTTCCTTTCCATTCCTCCTTTCTGTCCTGTTGTGGAGTTCAGGCCTCTGTACGTGGTCCTGGTAACTGTTCCTCATGGCTTACCACCAGGAGCCCCTGTACATGGCAGTTTTCACCAGTCAGTACTTCCTCTGCTCTGTCCTCCCTCCACCTTTTCTCAACCTGTCCTGCCTTTACTTGACCCACCCCTTTGAATATCCCACTCATGTGCCTGATTCTCAAATGCATTTCTGGCTGGCCCAGTTCAAACCCATCCTGCCTCTTGTCTGGAGGCAGCCCCACCCCTCAGCTAGTACGAGCCTTTTCATTCCTGCACGGTGGCTTGTCTGTTCTAGTTCCCTGTTGAAGCGAAGCTCTTGAGTGCGGGGGCTGTGTCTTATTCAGCACTGCAGAGGCTCAATGAGTATTTGTTGACTGGACTAACTGACTTGATTAAAATCATTAAGCAAAGGCGCAGGCTGACCTTAGAGTTATCTGCCATGTGGTACATGGTGGTGGGTGTGAAACCTGTGCTTTACTCCAGGAGTCAGGTGGGTGTGGGCTCAAAGTAAGGCCTCTTAGCAAAATGATACGTAATTCAGAAAGGTATTTCCATGTTGTAAGTGGAGTAAATGATTCTCTCCCGATGACATCTTAACTTTGCATCTACGTGTCAAGACAAAGAGAGGGCAGATTGGCTTGAAAAAGAGTAGAGAAACCTACCAGCATATTAAAAATGGCCCATCTATTTCTTCACACCCCAAGTGAGCAGCTGAATGTGTGAGGAGCAGTTTCTCAGGCTCACATCCTCCCTCGAGCCCTGGAACCACCTGTTCTCTCCTCCCCATTGTCTGGCCTTCTCCCCTGCTCCTGTCAGCACTGCCTTTCTCCCTCCACACTCCCTTCCCTGGCTCCTCTTCCTTATTTCACTCTTTCTGCCTGCTGTATCTCTTAATAAATCTGTGTTCTTCCCTCTTCCTAGTTTGATGATTTTATTTTTTGACTTCTTGGATACCATTTGATATTCCGTGGGTTTTTAACACAGAAACAGGTGAAAAAGGTTAAAACAATGGCTTTGTACTTCGGTGGGTTTTTTTGTTGTTGTTGATCCCATCCCCTCCAAGGGTCAGGCTTCCCAGGTGGCACAGTGGTAAAGAATCCACCTGCTAATGCAGGAGAGCCGGATTCTTCCCCTGGGTAAGGGAGATCCTGTGGAGCAGGAAATGGCCACTCAGTCCAGTATTCTTGCCTGGGAAATCCCATGGACAGAGAAGCCTGGCAGGCTACAGTCTATGGGGTCACAGAGAGTTGGACGTGATTGAACATACACATACCCCCAAGCGTCAGAAGTTCTTGGTATTTGAAAATGTAGTTATCAGTGATAATGAAATTTTGTTTTTTCTTTGCTGCACAGTGTGTGGGATCTTAGTTCCCCCAACAGGAATCAAACCTGTGCCCTTGAAGTGGAAGCATGGAGTCTTAACCACTGGACTGCCAGGACAGTCCTGAAAATGATTTATTTGATTATCTTTCTGCTACAGCAAGAAAATTACCAGGAACATACTGGTTGATAAACATCAAAAGACCTGAAGTTTTCAGTTTCTGTTAAGGCAAAATTGGTATTTGTGCTTAACAATCTGATTGCAGGATGGTGAGTTGTCGAGGTTACTGGAACCACAGTATTCCTCCTTGTGATATGCCTCACTGGCTGGCTGTGGTCAGCCTTTTTTCTGTCCTAAGAACGCTTTTGTGTGGATGACGTCTTTGGATAGAGTAGCTACAGAAGTGAAGGCAAGAGATTCTGCTGCTTGACTGAGTGGGGCTGGAAAAACAGGCGTGTTTATGTGGGAGAGAATGAGTAGGGTTGCTTTTGCACTATGAAATTCTTAAAATTGTTTTACCAGGAAGATGTTATTCAGAAACCTCTGGTGCCTTCAGCTCGTTTTTTGTTTATTTCAGGTTTCTTTTTTCCCCCCTGGTTTTAATTATCTCTAGAAGCGCTCAGGAGGCCTCCCATGCTCTAAAATAGTTATAATATTAGTGTGCTGAACTCAAGTCATTCCTCCAAATAAAAGAGTCTCTCACAGACCCCTGTATTCAGCAGGGAAGTCCAGCCCCTTCCCGCTGTGTGTGAGGAAAAGGGCAGAGACCGGAGGCTGGATCTTTCTTCCCATCCCCAATCCTTAGCTTTTCAGCCAGAGATTCGTGTCGGGTACAACCCCAGAGTCATGACTAGCGTTGTGTCTGCGTGAGTATAGAGTCATGATGCCTTCCCTTCTTCTGTTCCATCCTGGATGCATTGGAGGTGGAGGTGGTTTAGGAGGGAGAGAGTTTACACTGGTTTTTAATAATACTTTTTCTGTTCTAGCTCGTGCATTTGGCAGATTCCCTTTTTAACACTCGGTAATATGTATTCTCTAATGCCTTCTCTAATGCTAGAAAGAAAAGTTGCCAAATATAGCTGTTGATCATACTAAAACACCCGAAAGGTAATACGAACACACTTGTGGTGTGGGTGTGGGCACGGGTGAGAGCCTGTCTCAGTGCAGGGGACCCTGAAGCAGCCTGCTGAGCTCACAGCTGGAAGGGACCTTGAGTCAGCAATTGATACGTCACTTGGGCAGGGCCACCAACTAATTAGAACGATGGGCCTTACGAAGGAAGGCCCAGCAAATGAAGAAATGTTTATCAGCGTCTGTGTAGGGACACTGTACTGAGCTTCTAGGGGTTACAGACTCACGGGCTCTGTAGTCTTTGCTGCCCCCCAGCAGCTCAGCTGGGGAGACAGAATTCAGGAGAAGTTCAAATAACAATAGAAGATTTAAATAGCATTTCAAAATAGCTGTTATTAATAGATGGGAACAGAAACCAATCTGTTTTTGCAGGGGTTCTCCTAAAATTGTTAGCATCATTTTAAGCTGTGCAGAGTGGATTAGAGCAGCATTGTGGCCATCCCTTGGGTTCCAGGGGTCCTGGTGATTTCAGTTTCCACTCATGAATCCCTCTGGACCTGCCAGAGTCACATGTGTGCTGCAGATTTACAAGATCCCATCAGTTATGCAGTGGTCCCGGCCTTGACCAGAAGGGCACTTTAAATACTTTGAACATTTTGAAGTTCGTTTTTGCAGGGGTCAGAAATACAGCCACGCTTCACCTTTCCAGTCTCAACAGAATTCTGGTGAATGCACTAGCGTGGAGGGGAAAGGAAAGAATTCTTGCAAAGTGGAATCAAGGCCATTTGCACAAAAGCAATTGAAAATATCTGTCTTGGGACCCTGTGGCAGAGTTGGGTGGGAGGGAAATCTCACACTCCCTGGAGCCTATTGCATTTGGAATGCTGTGCTGGTGTCTCTTACTGGGCAGCCCAGAGCCTGAAATAAGGGTGATCAGGGGCTCCATGAGGGCTTTAATGAGGGTCCTGGGCGCAAGTCTCATTTGGTGCCCACAGGTGTATACTAGGTCACTTCAGTTGTGTCCAAGTCTTTGCGACCCCATGGACTGTAGCCTGCCAGGCTCCTCTCCTGGGATTCTCTAGGCAAGAATACTGGGATGAATTGCCATTTCCTTCTCCAGGGAATCTTCCCACCCCAGGAATTGAGCCACGTCTCTTAAGTCTGCTGCATTGGCCCACAGGAAACAGGTACAAATGAGCAAACTGGGAGTTGTTCAGCGGATACAGAATTTCAGTTTTAGAAGATGAAAAAGTTCTAGAGATCTGTTGTACAGCACTGTGTAAGTAGGTAACACTGTGTTGTAGACTTACAAATGTTTAAGGTAAATGTTATTACATGTTTTTAACCACAGTAAACATTGAACAGTAAACTTACTTTAACTGAACCATTTTGTCTTTTAAATCCAGGATCAGGTGTGTTTCCTTGGTTTTGATAGCTAGAAATGGGCGATTTCTGCAGTTTTTGTTTGTGTGTCTTCTCATTGGTTCATTCTTTTATGCAATAAATTTTTACTTAAAGTTTTGTCTTGAAAATAGTACACTCATTGAAGTATTTTGAAAAGAAGGAAGAGTAGAATAGAAATGTATCCAGTGCCGTTGTTTATATATTGATTTATTTCTTTGCACTATTAAAAAAAATATATTGTAATAGGACTTCTGACTTGAACCCCTGCCACAGTCTCCAGAATGGCTGAGGGATTTCTTGGTTGCTGGTGTAATGCGCTGTTGAAAAAAATGTTAGGCTATGTCAGGTAAGCTTCATTTGCCATTGACCTAACCCACTCCAGTGTTCTTGCCTGGAGAATCCCAGGGACGGAGGAGCCTGGTGGGCTGCTGTCTGTGGGGTCGCACAGAGTCGGACACGACTGGAGCGACTTAGCAGCAGCAGCAGTGTGTCCAAAGAGGGACGTTTTGGTATGAGGATGCCTAGCATCCTAGAGGGAGGAGGCAATGGCACCCCACTCCAGTACTCTTGCCCGGAAAATCCCATGGATGGAGGAGCCTGGTGGGCTGCCATCTATGGGGTCGCTGAGAGTCGGACACGACTGAGCGCCTTCACCTTCACTTTTCACTTTCATGCATTGGAGAAGGAAATGGCAACCCACTCTAGTATTCTTGCCTGGAGAATCCCAGGGACCGGGGAGCCTAGTGGGCTGCCGTCTGTGGGGTCGCCCAGAGTAGGACATGACTGAAGTGACTTAGCAACAGCATCCTAGAGGCTGTGTAAGGCTTTATGATGGGCTTCCCAGGTGGCACTAGTGGTACAGGAGGTGCTGGAAAGATAGATTCAATCCCTGGTTGGGAAGATCCCCTGGAAAAGGGTATGGCAACCCACTCCAGTATTCTTGCCTGGAGAGCCCTTGGACAGAGGAGCCTGGTGAGCTATAGTCCATAGGGCTGCAGAGTCAGACACTACTGAAGTGACTTAGCATGCACACATGCAAAGCCTTATAACATTCCATCCTTTGTGACTTACCCAGATTTCCCCCAGATCCACCTCATAACCATAATGCATCTACCTCCCAAAGTATGCCAACCTAGTATATTTTAATAAAGATGCTCATTTCTTCCCCAAAATTCTGACCAAGTGTTGGGAGAGGGAAACTGCCTGTCTTTAAGTAGGAGACAGGGGATGCTTATTTGTGCACATAATTCAGAGACATTCCCCCAGTCTGCACTCTGTCTTAATTTATGGAAAGCTCTTTGACTTTCTTATCAATCTGGATACTTTGGCTTTGAAAGTCATCATCTCTGGCCTCAGTTGCACAGCCCCCTTCCTCTTCCTTTTACTGAAAACACATCATTTGCTCAGATACGGGCTCTTCACACCACAGAACAACATTAGTGATTTGGCACAGAGTGGGGTGGGTTGGGAAAGCAGCCCCAAGTGGCAAGAGCATGCAAGCATGCAGAGAGGGGCCCAGGGGAGTCTGATGGGAGAGGGATGGAGGCAGGTGCGGGTGGTCTGTGCACCCGGAAGGGCAGTAGGTGTCTTGTCCTTGATGACTCACCCATCTCTGCTGGCCCCAGGTTGGCAAGTGCCCCACCTTGGAGAGGTGGAGGAGAGGGAGGTGGCAGAGGTAGAACTTAAAAATTGATGGGGTCCTCTAAATAAAATGTTTGCACCACCTAAATTATGGTGCCATGGAGTAAAGCTCTGTTTCCAGGCCCTGGTTATGGTTTTATATAGTATTGAAAATCCATTTTCAAATCTTGTTCTTAAAAAAAACCCCTAACATGATAGACAGTAAATCTTTTCCATGTTACTTCATACTCTTTGTAACCATTATTTTAAATAGCTATAGATATCCTTTTGAGTGGGTGTGCCATATTTTAATTTTCATTTCAGTTCAGTTGCTCAGTCGTGTCCAACTCTTTGCAACCCCATGGACTGCAGCATGCCAGGCTTCCCTGTCCATCACCAACTCCCAGAGCTTGCTCAAACTCATGTCCATCGAGTCGGTGATGCCATCCAACTATCTCATTCTCTGTCATCCCCTTCTCCTGCCTTCAATCTTTCCCAGCATCAGGGTCTTTTTCAATGAGTCAGTTCTTCACATCAGGTGGCCAAAGTATTGGAGCTTCAGCTTCAGCATCAGTCCTTCCAATGAATATTCAGGACTGATTTCCTTTAGGGTTGACTGGTTGGATCTCCTTGCAGTTCAAGGGACTCTCAAGAGTCTTATCCAACACCACAGTTCATTTTAATTTACTACTCTTTTATTGGTGGACATTTAACCAATAGGTGTTTATAGAGATGTTAATGTCTAGATAAGATCACATATTAAGTATGGAAAAAGGCATGAAGGGTAGAGATTTGATGGAGATTAGTTACTATTGCCTTGTAATTCTAATCTGGTGCTCCCCAGAATGTACAGGGCAAGTTTGAGTTCTGTGCATGTCCTTGAAGGGCTAACAGTTTGACTCCCTTCAAGCTCATGATCTTTACAGATTTGTGTTTTTTTTAAGGTGGGGACAGGAGGAACTACTACTTTGTTTTTCAGTGATATAATGACAAATAAATTGAAAAAGTAAAGTGTTATACATTGAGTTGAAGCCTCCTGTAGTCCTCTGTCTCCCACTGAGAGATGAATATGACCCTGATTTGGTGTTGCTCATTTCCTTGTTCATCTTTAGATATTATAGATTTGGCAGGTTAATTAGCACATTTTAAACCTTTATGGTGTCATAAATGTCAACCTTTAAAATGTCATCATCATGTCCATATCCTTCTTCAGCTTGCTTTTTTACTTAAGGTGTTTGTGAGATTCATTCGTTTTGGACTTGTCATTGTAATCCAATTTTCCCACAACTACTAGTTCTTTCATTTCATGACTGTCACAGTTTATCCCTCCATTTGCCTAATGATGGGTGTTCAGTTCTCCTCTCTGCCCACTTTTTTTTGCTCTTAGAAGACAGTGCTGCCTTAAGTATTCTTCTAAAGGTCTCCTGTCGACGTGTTTGAGAAGCTTCTGGGGCAGTTCTTAGCAGTGAAATTGTGCCATGAGGCTTGTTTACCTTCAGCTTTCCTGGATCCTGAAGATTACTTTCCAAAGTCATGGTCCTGCCTCACATTCCCACCCGGTGTTCCTGTTCACACTTCACCTGCCAATCTAATGGGATTAACTAGTATTTCTTGTGTTTTTATCTCTTGCAGCAAACTAGATTTATTTCATAATTTGCTTCTACTGGCCACAACAGAGCTAGTGTTAGGAAAAAAAACCTGTTAAAATTCTTATTCTTTCTACAGTATCCTTTTGAGATTTTTCTAAGCAAAGAAATCATTTAGAAATCTATTAACAAACTTAAATGTTAGATTATGACATAGTTATTCTCTTCCCAGTAAGCAGAACCACACCCTATATAATTTGGTGTCATAATCCCAGGTGACTACACCCGCTGGCAGAGGCCAGGTAATTGCCACTCTGCTGTGTTCTGTTGGTTAAGAGCAAGTCCCAGCTTCCTCCACACTCAAGGAAGGGTTTACACTGGTATGAATTCCTGAGAGTGAGGAGCGTGGGGGCCACCTACGTAGAAGCCTGGCTTTCACAATAGGTACCGTGTTGTGATCACCATGTTTCAGCATCGTGGTTTAAATATTCAGCCCTGTTAGGACAGTCAGAGACGTTCAGATTTCAGAAGACTGACTTACCCAAGTCCAAGTCTCATCAGGGGTGTCATTTCAGAGTATTAATTCATGATAAGAGTAGCTGGCTGTTAGCCTGGGCCTCGAGTTTGCTGGTTCCTGTGTCTTCTCCTTTTGTGCACACCCACACTGGAAACTAAATGGTGTGCTTGATGAGTGTGGGCTCGGGGCAGGAGGAGTGAGGAGGATCTTCTTAGCGGTCCGTGTCACTGAGCCCTGAGAGCTTAATGCATCCCTCTCCACAATAGGGTTCTTCCTGCTGCCCCAGGTTCTTGGAAACACTGATCAATTTAGCCTCTCGGTACTCTGCTTTTCCTAGACACGCTGTGTGTACCATCTCCCTTTCTGCTTGCACATTCCTTCTTTTGTCAGAATATAATTCAGTTGATTAAATTCAGCATTTTGTCCTCTATCCTTGAGATTGATTCATCCAGCAAACACTTATTGATCAGCTACGTGCCAGGTGCTCGGGATTGAGCTGTGGACATTACAGCTTCCCATGGAGCTCACAGCATAGAGCCAAAGACTGACAGTGAGCCAGTGATCACAGGTGTGGTAACTGTTTGCTGTGTTTCACTTGTAAGCGTTGGCAGGATCTCGGGTTGTTCTGACAGATCTGCTGACTTCATCCCTTCTTGATTCTTTAGGTTTCATGGTCAGAGTCTCATCTAAACTTCAGTTTTGGAAGTAGCTTGCAATTTGCCCCACTGACTTTTTAATACTACTTGTGTTATTTCATAGGACAAAGGGAAAATAAGAGACCAAAAAGTTGAAGCAAATCCTAATTATCTACTATTTCAGTGTAAATATCCATCAGTCAGGAACTGCCTAACAATGACAGTATGTCCATTTAATGGAATATTATGCAGGCATTAGAAATTGTGATATGTATCTTCATATATTGATAGAAAAATGTTCAGGATATAGTATCATTTAGGAAATGCAGGGTACTTATAGTATAGAGTAGGATGTCATTTTTTCTTCGAAAAAGGAAAAATTATATATATTCTGAAAAGAGATCTCAAAAAAAGGTAACCTGATATAAACATCAGCACTTACTGAGTGGTGATTTTCAATTTGTTCTTCGTGGATTTATGTAGAGCCTAAATTTTAAAATTATTTTATTAATCATGAAAAGCATTTTTTCACTTTAAGGAAAGGTGTTCTTTAAAATGTTCCAAATTTCTTCATACAAAGTACGTGTGTTGCAAGGCATTTTGTGTGTGTGTGTATGTTGCTGTGGTTTTGAAAATACAAGTGATAGTAGCATGGTGTCAGTCCAGCTGTAACCTCAGCGTATATTTGTGCCAGGAGAAACAGCTTTGGCCAAATGAAAGCATGAAAGCAAGTGCTTAATGATTTCCCACACCAGCTCCCTACAATAAACAGCATCACTTTAAGCAAATGAATACTATTTGCTGAACTTTTTATATGTTTTAGTTTTAAAGATAGATATATTTTCTATCAGATGTGATGAAGGGATATTAACTATGGAAGAGAGAGGAAGAGCCTTTTCCGGAAGCATATCAAGTGCCCTGAGGCCAGACTGTTCTGGACACCCTGCCACCTCCTTGTGGATGATGCCTGCTGATGAAGAGGCGGGGCCCTTAGGCCCAGATCCCTGCTGTCTTCCTTCCTGTGACGTCAAGCCAGTTGCTGAACATTTGTAGGTCTCAGTTTCCTCTGGTTAAATGGAGGTGATAAGATCAGTCCCTTCACGAATGATTGTGAGGGTGAATTCCATTAATGTCCATAAACACGCTGCTTGAGTGCCGGACTAGGGGTCAACACCCCAAAAAGGGAGCAGCTGTTCTGTGTCCCCAACCTGATGAGCTGAGGTCAGCCTGCTAGGATCATACAGTTATTGGGGGAGCGATGCTTCAAGTAAGGACCAAGTAAGGACCCCATCACCCTTGTCTTCCATGATGGAAAGGTATGTCAGACTGTAGCTGTGGAAAGGGAGAGGGGAAAGGAGAGACAGTGGAGGGAAGGAAAATGGCCCATGGAAAGGGGAAGTGAAGAGGGAAAGAGAAAAAAGGAAGATGGATGGACAGGGATGAGTGGGAAAAAGAGAGAGAAAATCAAATGACAGGAGGCAGTGAGAGGGGAGGAAGAAGGGCTGAAGAGCGATGGGGAGAAAGGAGGAAAGGGGCCCTGGGGGAACCCTCTGTTCCTCCTTCCTCCCTGGCCCCATCCCATGCCTCCTAGTCTGGATTCTGGTGCAGCATCTACCACTGTGACTCTCCCCTATTCTGAGCTGCTCTCGCAGCTGGCCATTCACCACCCTTGGGTCTTCCATCCCTGATCACTCCTCGCTGCACCAGGACAGAGTCCATGCTTGAGCCTGGCTTCTGAGATCAGTTAGGGAACACTCCCACCTGTCTTCCTAGACATGCTTTCCACTACTCTCCGCCCTCTATCTTTTCACTATTTTTAACTATAAGAAAATCAGGTGTTTTTTTTTTTTTTCCCACCACCGCATTACAACCACTTTATTCATAAATGCTTTGCCCCCCCGTTTTTTTTTTTAATTCTGACACTTGGTAGAACATATCAGTGCTGTATTTTAATAGTAAACTGAAAAACTAAATTTTAATTTTTCTGTAAAATTTGTCATTTTAGTTTGTTCATGTATCATTTTACATTAAAATAATACTCTAGTGTCATCTTGCTTAGAAAAATAGAACTATTGCTTGGCATTAACGTCTCCTTTTGCCATTAAAATATCATATATGTGTATCTGAGAATATATATACATATGTATGTACCCAGAATCTTCCTAACCACAAATAAGCGTTCTGGTTTAGATAACAGCATTTTCCTTTACTCTTATGTGAACCTCCAAATTCTACTGATACATTGCATATTTTAGGCATTGAGATTTTGTTTTTTCTTATTTCTTTTCATTCTCCTGTCCTTGCTTCACCTACCTGTCCCTTCCGTAAATTTTCCAAAGTTTCTAACCTCATAAACTGGAGTTTGATACTGTAACAGTGAAACATGGCACAATCAAAACAGTGTACCACCTAGATCTGCCTGTTCATATTGCAGACCCACTCGTGTGCTAGAGGGCAGATTTATAAAATGCGCAGGAGCTGAAAACTTAAGGCAGTGGGCAGAACTGACAGTTCTGGAAAGAAAATTTGAGATGTCACTTAATCCAGTGACTTTGTATCCGATTCAAAATCTGATGTTTATTATGAATCCTTACTTATTGGCAATACAGATCGCCAAAGATTGTTCCAAAAAGAACACTAACCAACTAAGACACCTGCCAGATAAACACATCTGCCACACTCGTGAAAGGGGTGCCAGTTCGGAACAGACCTCAGTGTGTGTTGTGGACTCATGCCTTGTGACATTTTCTGTCACGGAGAGTGCACAGTGCTTGGTTTGTTACAGGGAGATGTGTTATTGAAAAGCAATCTCAGGCAATAAGTGGTGGATAGACTTGTTTTTCAGAAAGGGGGTATGACTGGGTTTCTATAGCTCAGGCAGGATAATTCCAGGTGGATGAAATGACCTTTGGAAAAGGGTGTTGCAAAGGTCTCCATTCACTCACAGGTATTATACTGAGTGGCTAATGTTGGGGTTGGAGTTTCAGTAGAGAATGATTCTTTTTAAAAAAAAAAAATTTATTTATTTGGCTGCGGCACACGGGATCTTCTGTTGTGGTGTGTAGGCTTAGTAGTTGTGGTGAGCAGGCTCCATGGCATGTGGGGTCTTAGTTCCCCAACCAGGGAACAAACCTGAGTCCACTACCTTGGAAGGGGACTTCCATTGGACCAGTAGGGGAGTCCTGAGGACTGTGTGTGATGTGTTTTAGTCGCTCAGTCGTGTCCATCTCTTTGCAACCCCATGGACTGAGCCCTGCCAGGCTTCTCTGTCCTTGGAATTCTCCAGGCAAGAATACTGGAGTGGGTTGCCATTTCCTTCTCCAGGGAATCTCCCCGACCCAGGGTTTGAATCCAGGTCTCCGGCATTGCAGGCAGATTTTGTACCACTGAGCCACCAGAGAAGCCAACTGTACTTTTAACTAAATCGCATTCTCCAATGCCTTGCGTGCGTGCATGCATGCTAAGTTGCTTTAGTCCTGTCTGACTCTCTGTGACTTTATAGACTGTAGCCTGCCAGGCATATTTGTCCATGGGATTCTCCACGCAGGAATACTAGAGTGGGTTGCCATGACCTTCTCTACTCTAATGCCTTACTTGCTGCAGTTTCTGATACTGGAGTGCTAGTCATCCTCTCTTTTTGTAGATCCTTGTAGGTCAGCTCTGTCCCTTAAAATTTGAGGGACTTCCCTGGTGGTCCAGTGGTTAAGACTTTACCTTTTGATGCAGGGGATTCGGATTTGATCTCTGGTCGGAGAGCTAAGGTCTCACATGCGTTATGGCCAGAAAACCAAAACATAAAACAGAAACAATATTGCAAAAAATTCAATAAAGACTTTAAAAATGGTCCAGATCCAAAAGATCTTTAAAAAAGAAAAAAAGATTTGATACATGCCCTTAAGTGGCATATAAGTAGGGGGAGACAGAATGCTAAACAGCTGATATGTAAGTATAAATATAAAATATAATAATAAGTACAAAATATAAAACTCATAGGATAAAGAGCTGAAGAATACAGACAAGCCATATTATTGACTTGAAGGGCAGGTGGGCTCTTTCAGGATGGGGGTGAATTTTCTAGGCAGGCAGGGATGGGAAGGTATTTTTGATAGAGCACACAGGCAAAGTTATGATGGTAGTGAAGTGCATTGCATGCTAAAGGACAGTGGTGGGGAGTGTGGCCATGCAGAAGGTTAGAGCTGACTGGAGGACATGACTGTGGTAGGAAGTGGCCTAGGATGAGGCTGGGAGGAGTTAGGCCAGAGTATGTTGAGAGTAAAGGACATAGAGGTAAGGCGGGAATGTGGAGGAGAGAAAGTATGGCACAATCTCTCCATTCTCTGCTTTGGGAAATCCTATTCATTCTCATCAGTTCTTTCCTGACCTGGCTGCTAACCAGGAAGAAAACAAAGCGCTCTCCCTTTTTTTCTCCCCATTTTTAAAAAAATGTTAAAAACCTGTAAATTGAGGTTTTATTGACATAAAACGTTATATTCAAGTACATAATAAAATGATTTGGTATTTGTACATATTGTAAAATGATCACGATAATAAGTCTTATGTATCAACACACATGGTTACAAAGTTTTGTATGTGTGTGATGAGACCTAACGGAAGCAGAAGATATTAAGAAGAGGTGGCAAGAATACACAGAAGAACTACACAAAAAAGATCTTCATGACCCAGATAATCACGAAGGCGTGATCACTCACACTCACCTAGAGCTGGACATCCTGGAATGTGAAGTCAAGTGGGCCTTAGGAAGCATCACTACAAACAAAGCAAGTGGAGGTGATGGAAATCCAGTTGAGCTATTTCAAATCCTGAAAGATGATGCTGTGAAAGTGCTGCACTCAATACGCCAGCAAATTTGGAAAACTCAGCAGTGGCCACAGGACTGGAAAAGGTCAGTTTTCATTCCAATCCCAAAGAAAGGCAATGTCAAAGAATGCTCAAACTACCACACAGTTGCACTCATCTCACAGGCTAGGAAAGTAATGCTCAAAATTCTCCAAGCCAGGCTTAAGCAATATGTGAACCATGAACTTCCAGATGTTCAAGCTGGTTTTAGAAAAGACAGAGGAACCAGAAATCAAATTGCCAACATCCGCTGGATCATGGAAAAAGCAAGAGAGTTGCAGAAAAACATCTCTTTCTGCTTTATTGACTATGCCAAAGCCTTTGACTACGTGGATCACAATAAACTGTGGAAAATTCTGAAAGAGATGGGACTACCAGACCACCTGACCTGCCTCTTGAGAAATCTGTATGCGGGTCAGGAAGCAACAGTTAGAACCGGACATGGAACAACAGACTGGTTTCAAATAGGAAAAGGACTATGTCAAGGCTGTATATTGTCATTGTGCTGATTTAACTTATATGCGGAATACATCATGAGAAATGTTGGGCTGGATGAAGCACAAGCTGGAATCAAGATAGCCGGGAGAAACATCAATAACCTCAGATATGCAGATGACACCATCCTTATGGCAGAAAGTGAAGAAGATCTAAAGAGCCTCTTGATGAAAGTGAAAGAGGAGAGTGAAAAAGTTGGCTTAAAGCTCAACGTTCAGAAAACTAAGATCATGGCATCTGGTCCAATCACTTCATGGGAAATAGATGGGGAAACAGTGGAAACAGTGGCAGACTTTATGTTGGGGGGCTCCAAAATCACTGCAGTTGGTGAAATTAAAAGACGCTTACTCCTTGGAAGAAAAGTTACAACCAACCTAGACAGCATATTCAAAAGCAGAGACATTACTTTGCCAACAAAGTTCCATCTAGTCAAGGCTATGGTTTTTCCAGTGGTCATGTATGGATGTGAGAGGTGGACTGTGAAGAAAGCTGAGCGCCGAAGAATTGATGCTTTTGAACTGTGATGTTGGAGAAGACTCTTGAGAGTCCCTTGGACTGCAAAGAGATCTAACCAGTCCATTCTGAAGGAGATCAGCCCTGGGATTTCTTTGGAAGGAATGATGCTAAAGCTGAAACTCCAATACTTTGGCCACCTCATGCGAAGAGTTGACTCATTTGAAAAGAGCCTGATGCTGGGAGGAATTGGGGGCAGGAGAAGAGGACGACAGAGGATGAGACGGTGGGATAGCATCACCAAGTCAATGGACATGAATTTGGGTAAACTCCTGGAGTTGGTGATGGATAGGGAGGCCTGGCATGCTGTGGTTCATGGGGTCGCAAAGAGTTGGACACGACTGAGCAACTGAACTGAACTGAACATGAGGGTGAATATAACTTAAAAATATTTGTTTATGTGTTTGTTTATAGTCATGCTGAGTCTTCGTTGCATGGGTTTTCTGTAGTTGTATTGAGCGGGGCTACTCTCTAGTTGTGGTGTGTGGGTTTCTCATTGCGGTGGTTTCTCTCGTTGCAGAGTATAGGCTCTAGGGTGCACAGGCTTAGTAGTTGCAGCCTGTGGGCCCTAGAATGCATGGGCTTCAGTAGTTGTGGTGCATGGACTTTGTTGCCCCAAGGCATGTGGGATCTTCCCAGAGCAGGGATCGACCCATGTCCCCTGCATTGGCAGGCGGATTCTTAACCACTGGACCACCTGGGAAGTCCCTAAATATAATTTTATGAGTTAGTGTTTTCTACCCATGGTTTTTTGTTCATATGGTTAGTTGGCCACTTACTGCATTGTTTCAAAGTTGCTTTAGATGTCTACTGTTTCTGTAGGTTAGAAAGCCCTTCAGGGAGAGGATTTTTGTTGTATCTATCTAGGTTAGTTGGCTATACAGTAGATTCCAAATGTCTCTTTGTTGTTGTTGTTCAGTGGCTCAGTCTTGTCTGACTCTGCGACCCCATGGACTGCAGCACTCTCGGCTTACCTGTCCTTCACCATTTCCTGGAGCTTGCTCAAACTCGTGTCCATTAAGTCAGTGATGCCATCTAACTGTCTCATTCTCTGTCATCCCCTTCTCTTCCTGTCTTCAGTCTTTCCCAGCACCAAGGTCTTTTCTAGTGAGTTGACTCTTCGCATCAGGTGGCCAAAGTATTGGAGCTTCAGCATCAGTCCTTCCAATGAATGTCTCTTAGGTTGGGTTATTCTATAGATTAGTATCTCAACTAAGATATTTTACAACTTTAAAATTGTAAAGATTCTGTGATTCTGAATATTTCACACTGGACTAATTTTTGTAGTTTAAATGACAGAAATTATTTTCTTTAATACTGAAGAGCTCTTTTGGCATCATAGCTTGTTTGGCATGGAACACTTTTTTTTCTTAAATGTAATTTTTTTAAATTCAAAGTTATTTGTCTAGGAAAGGGAAAAGTTCACATTTTGAAACTCTAAAAATAACATACTGGATAGATGATGCCAAAACAATGATTTCAATCAGAAAATAATTTCTCAATCCAGCATCTAAATTAGGACTAACTACTGAATCTTATCATAGTTACTAGGCTTTCACTGTTTTAAGGCAATTAACAGCAGTATTGAGAAACCTAAGTAATGAAATATTTTTAAAACCTCTAATTTTTTCAGATGTCTGATGCATTGTGATGATCAAATGTTCCTTATATACACCTGATGTAATGTGAATGATCTTATCTTATAATACAGCTTTAAAGTTTTAATGAAAAGTATCATTTCATTCTCTTAGTAGATAGACAAATTCACCCAAATCAGATCCCATTGATCATGCATTATTCTATTAAGATTATTTTAAAAATAATGCTCTTAATTTGCTATGGAATTTACTAAATTTGCTGAGATAAATTTCCTAGGATAGGTTTCTGTACAGTTCTAGGGAGAAGTACAAGATTGATTTAAGTCTGTTGAAGGATCTATCGTGTTTCTATAAAAGTGGTTTTTCAAACTTGAGATGCAGATATGGGGTGAGAAAACTTCAGGAAACTTGACTTTAGCATGTACGCACGCATGTTGATCTATCCAGCAGGGCTTATGGTATTAAGTTCAAAAGCATTTTGATTCTTGATTCTTTTCCCCTTATTTTGGGACATCTTCTGTTTCTATAATATGTAAGATATTTAATAATATAATTGATCAGCATGTCAGCATAATTTTTGATCCCTTTGGTAACTTAATAATAAGATTTGTGTGTATGTATGTGTTAGTCACTTAGTCACGTCTGACGCTTTGAGACCCCATGGACTATAGCCCACCAGGCTCCTCTGTCCATGGAATTCTCCAGGCAAGAATACCTCCAGGCAGGTGGGTTGCCACTCCCTTCTCCAGGGAATCTTCCCTACCCAAGAATTGAACCTGGGTCTCCAGCATTGCAGGCAGATTCTTTATTGTCTGAGCCACCAGGGATATCCCCAAGGTCATTTATGTTCTAGATATAAACTGTTAAATAATTTAATGCTTATTTTTTCAACAGATGTGAATTATTAAAAAGAAAATGGCCCAACGGAGCACTGTATTTCCTTCTCTTGTCACCGAGGAAAGGTATAATATATGGAAAATATGCATCTAAGGTATACTTTTTCTTTCCACCAATTCCATGAGGGCTGCTAGTGGGCATGAAGGCTTGCAGCTTCTTTTATATCCAAGAATGACTTTTCTTAAGGGCAAGAGTAGTACTGTTGTGTCCCCTCTCCAGCTTCTGACTTGTAGGACACTATGGACCATTCAGTGATTGTGACTGGTGGAGATTTCACAGTAGCCCTGCATTAGGGTTGTACTTCTGATTAACAATAAAATGTACCTCTGGAGGCTTATGGGCTGATATCCCCACTAAAACTTTTAAATGAGAAGTTGCAAATTGGGTGTCCATAGGCCAAAACTGGCTCATAGAAGTAATACATTGTTTGGCCTGGATCATCTTAAATACTTTTTAAATGAGTTGTTAACATTTTAAAAATCAGGTGGGGACTTCCCTGGTGGTCCAGTGGTTAAGACTCCGTGCTTCTGATGCTAGGGGCATGGGTTCGATCCCTGGTCGGGGAACTAAGATCCCACATGCCTTGTGGCATGGCCAAAATTACATAAATAAAAATCAGGTGACTTCACATACAAGCCTAAAATTCTTGGTTCTTTGTGAAATATCAGATGATCTGGAAAAAAGAATCTGCATTCCCAAATGGTTTTGCATAGGTGGAACAGAATTGCGGCTCCCTTAGGTGAGGAATGCCCCTTTCAGTTTCCCAAAGTCCCTGACATGCCCTAGTGTATCCTGTGTGGTATGCTTCACTCATTTATATCCACAGCCTGACCGTTGGAGGCATTTGAGTTTGTAGCCCTTGCTTTATGGGACGGGGAAAGGAAAGCAGGTCCAGTGATTTTGTTAATAAGCTTTGATCCTGCAGCCTCTTGCGTTGGGAGGGCATGGAGCCTCTACCAGCACACTTGACTCTCTGTGGACCATTGATTAAAGATGCTGCCTGTCTCACAAAGAAAACTCTTTGGGGCAGAAACTCTGCTTCAAATCTTCATTTAGCTTGTAAGGATAGATAATTTGCCTTTCCTGGGAAGTCTTGAATCTGGCTTTAAAAATGATTTTTTCCCCAACTGACAACCCTAGTAATGTGGGGCTCCCTTCTGTAGGCGAGTTCGAACGATGCCCCGACACAGCCAGTCCCTGACCATGGCACCCTACTCATCCGTAAGCCTAGTGGAGCAACTGGAAGACAGGATCCTCTGCCACGAGAAAACCACGGCTGCCCTTGTGGAGCACGCCTTCCGGATCAAAGACGACATCGTCAGCAGCTTGCAGAAAATGCAGAACAAAGGGGGAGGCGACCGCTTGGCCAGGCTTTTCTTGGAGGAGCACATCAGAAACATCACTGCCATAGTGAAGCAACTGAATCGGGATATCGAGGTATGACACGTGGAAGTGTGGTGCGTTCCCACAGACAGATCTGCCCCACACCTGATGACCCCTCACAGGCATTTCTGCCATCTTACCACAGCCGTCTGTCTTGTCCAGTCTTAATGATTGCCAGGGAAACAGCTTGAACAAATATATTAAGTATATTCCAGTATCTGGTAGCAGTTACCGTCAGTGTTATTTGGGTTTAATCTCTGTGTACCTTGCTGATTACTAAATCACTTTGTTTTGTTTGGCTCTCAATGGAAAGAGAGGAGAACTCGTCAGATAGTTTCCTGTGTAAAACCCTTTCTGTCATTGAAGACAGCTATTAAATCAATTACTAGGTCAGCCTTTGCTGCTTCAGATGAAATGTTTCTAGGTCATAATGATTATATATAATACAGTTGATTACTCAGACAATCTGGGGATTTGAATTGCTTCTCAGGCTCGCTTTTATTGCTCTATTTTTCTCTGAAATGAGCCCAGGAAAAGGCCAATATTGTCTATTTTTAGAGTTTGTAAATTTACTGCTGTTTATTGAGCAATCACAGGGACCACAGAATTTAATTCAGAAAGCTTAAGATCATTTAGGGCCTGGGCTAACATCACTGAACAATGTCAGTATCTTACACATATAGTTTGAAAATATACGAATAAAAGGTATGTGGCTAGATTAAGGAAAACCTTTGTCTTATGTCATGGAGATTGTATTTTAATTATGCTTCCTGAAATCAAGACTTTTTTTTTCAGTTTCAGATTTGTATTTATTTATTTTTAGAGCTTTACTGAAGTACAAATTAAAAGCCACAGAAGGCTACCCATTGTAAGTGTACAATTCAATGGTTTGTAGTAAATTAATAGAATTAATGTTGTGCAACCATCAACACAGTTCAGTTATAGAACATTTCAATCACCCCCCAAATTTCTATCAGCCTGTGTGCAGGTAATCCTTCCTTCTACCCCAGACCCAGGCAGCCACTAGTGTGCTTTCTGTCTCTATAGATAATTTGTCTTTTCTGGACATTTCATATGAACAGAATCTTACAATATGAAGTCTTTTGCATCCAGCTTCTTTCACTTAGCATAATCTTTTTGAGGTATAACCATGTTCTAGCACGTATCAGTATTTCATTTCTCTTTTATGTCTGAGTAGTATCCTATTGGACTTCCCTGGTGGCTCAGTGGTAAAGAGTTTGCCTGCAATGCGGGAGACCTGGGTTCGATCTCTGGGTTCGATCCCGGGGTCAGGGAGATCCCCTGGAGAAGGAAATGGCAACCCGCTCCACTATTCCTGCCTGCGAAATCCCATGGACAGAGGAGCCTGGCAGGCTACAGTCTTGGGGTTGCAAGAGTTGGAAATGACTTAGTGACTGCTGCTGCTGCTAAGTCACTTCAGTCGTGTCCGACTCTGTGTGACCCCATAGACGGCAGCCCACCAGGCTCCCCCAAGCATACCTAATAGTATCCTAGTATATGGCTCTACAGCTTTCTGTTTTTCCACTTATCAGCTGATCGACATTTGGATTGTTTCCAGTTTTTAGCTGTTGTGACTAAAGGTATTGTGAACATGTGAACATGTCTTTGTATGGAGATATATTTTAATTTTTCTTGGGTAGATGACTAGGTGTGGAATTGCTGGGTCTTGCAGTAAGCTTATGTTTAAGTTTTTTTTTTAATTTTTATTTTATTTAAATTTTTATTTTTACTTTATTTTACTTTACAATACTATATTGGTTTTGCCATACATTGACATGAATCCGCCACGGGTATACATGAGTTCCCAATCATGAACCCCACTCCCACCTCCCACCCCATATCATCTCTCTGAATCATCCTCGTGCACCAGCCCCAAGCATCCTGTATCCTGTATTGAACATAGACTGGCGATTCGTTTCTTACATGATAGTATACATGTTTCAATGCCATTCTCCCAAATCATCACACTCTCTCCCTTTTCCAAAGTGGCTATGCCATTTTACAATCCCACCGGGAATGTGTGAGGATTCCAGTTTCCCTGCTTCATCCCCAGCACTTGCTCTCATCTTTCTTTTTGATTATAGTCATTATAGTGGCCGTGTGATGGTATTTCATTGTGCTATTAATTTGCATTTCCCTAATAGCTAATGATGTTTTCATGTCCTTATTAGTCATTTGTGTGTCTTCTTTGGTGAACTGTCCACCCAAGTCTTCTGCCCATTTTTTAAAATTATTTTTTATTGCGGTAAGATATTTATCGTTTTAACCATTTTAAAGAGTGCAGTTCATTCACATTAATTCCATTCACAATGTTACATGCAAACCATCACCTCTGTCGATTTTCAAAACTTTTTGATTATCCCAAACAGAAACTCTGTTCCCAGTAAACAATAACTCTCCATTGCACTTTCACCTCAGCCCTGGGTAACTTCTATTCTGCTTTCTGTCCCTATTCTAGGTATATCACATAAGTGCAGTCATACAGTATTTGTCCTTTAGTGTCTCTGTCATTTCACTTATCATAATGATTTCCAGATTTATCCATGTTGTAACATGTGTCAGAACCCATTTTTAAATTAGGTTATTTGTTTTATTATTGAATTGTAAGATTTCTTTGTATATTACAGATACAGGTCCCATATCAGATAGGAGATTTGCAAAATATTTTCTCCCATTCTGTGGCTTCTATTTTCATTCTGCCAGTGGTGTCTTTTTGAAGCACAAATTTTAATGAAGTCCAACTTACAAGTTTTTTTAAAAAATAGTTTATATTTTTGGTGGTATGTCTTGAGAACTGTTTGCTTAACCCAAGGTCAAGGCTTTTGTGCTCTTTTTTCTTCAAAAATTGATTTTAGTTTTTACCTTCAGGTCTGTGAGTTACTTTGAGTTAATTTTCATGTATGAAGTGGGGTTAGAGATCTAAGTTAATTTTTTTTTTCGTATGAATATCCAAGAAAAATCGGTCATTTTCCCGTTTGCCCCTTTGTCAAAAGTGAATGGATCTTAAAATTTAAGGGTTAATTTCTGAATGCCATTGAATGTATGGCTTTCCTATGCCAATACCACATTGCCTTAATTTTTAGCTTAAGAGTACATTTTGAAATCATACGGTGTAAGCCCTCCAACTTTGCTCTTGTCAAAATTGTCTCAGCTATTCTAGGTCCTTTGTATTTCCTTATAAATTTTAGGATTAGCTCTATTAAAAACTCTGCCGAGATTTTGGCAGAGATTGCTTTGAATGTATAGATCGGTTTGGGGAGAATTTCTGTCTTAATATTGAGCCTTCAGTGTTTCAAAGCATCAGCTCTTAGTTTTATTTTTTTTATATTTGCTTTTTTGTTTTCTGTTTCATTGCTTTCAACTCTAGGTTGTTTCATTTTTCTCTGCTTATTTTAGGTTAGTTTGCTTTTCTAGTTTCTTCAGGTAGAAGCTTAGGGAATTGGTTTGAGATCTTTCTTCCTTTCTGATAATGGTGTTTAAAGCCATAATGTGGTCTCTGAGCACTGCTTTGGCTGCTTCCATGAGTTTTGATATGTTGTGGTTTTGTTTTCATTCGGTTTAAAGTATCCTAAAATCTACCTTGTGATTTCTTTTTTTGATACATGTGTTACTTAGAAGTATGTTATTTAATTTCTGAATGTTTGGGGTTTCCCTATATTTAGTGAATATTTTGTGGATTTCTAATTTAATGTGGGCAGAGAACAACTTTGTATATCTTTAATCTCTTTAAATTTATTTAGACTTTTTTTTAGAGGTTTTTTGATGTGCATCTTTTTTTTTTTTTTGAAGTCTTTATTAATTTGTTACAATATTGCTTCTGTTTTATGTTTTGGGTTTTTTGGCTGCAAGGCATGTGAGATCTTAGCTCCCTGCCTAGGGATCAAATCTGCACCCCCTGCATTGAAAGGTGAAGTCTTAACCGCTGGACCACCAGGGAAGTCCTGAGACTTTTTTTCAGCTATTGAAATGTCCAGTTTTTATTGTTGAATTGCCTATTGCTCCTTTCGGTTCTGTCAGTTTTGCTTCATGTATTTCAGGGCTTTGTTGTTATATGTGTAGACATTTGTAATGTGTGTATTTTCCTGATACAGTGATTCTCCTGTCATTATAAGACGTCTCTCTTTACCTCTAGTAATATTTCTTGTCTTCAAGTCTCTTTTGTCTGATATTAATATAGCTATTCCAGCTCTTTATGACTACTGTGTGCATAGTTGACTTCCTTTTTTGAGAAGTCTCACTCAGCTTATACCCAAGGGAGAACCTAGAGTATCACATGATTAACAATTTTCACTGTCTTTGGAGATTACAGCACACCTTTACTGAGGACAGAGATTTACTCAGAGTTGTATCCTATTGGAGTACATTGGTCTTCAGCGTTCTAAAATTTCTGGTCTATGCTTGTTTTGATGTTTAAAGAAAAGGACCATGGTTTTTTTTTTTTTTTAATAAGGGGATAGAGTTGATCTTTGTTGCTTTGGTGACTGATGGCATCCATTTGAATTTCTTTGAATCATAGCATTTTATTTTCCCTTTGGAATTTACCTTTATTCCATTGGATACAGGCTTAGATGGCTGTTAATCAGAGTGCCTTATCACATTTTTAGATAATGAGGATTGGAGTCCATAACACAAACCAGAGCATTGAGACTCTCACTTCCTGGAGTCTAAAACCTGAGTAGAGTGTTCCAAGGACATGAGTATCTTTCCAACAGCTGTACCTATAGGATGCTAGGTAGTGGTCCTACTGCCTGGACCCTAGGAATTGCCTTTTGTGTCTTTTTCTCAGTCTGGATCCCCAGCTGCCCTGTTGATTGTATGCACTTCTCCCCTATAGCCTTCCAATAAATTCCAGATTTTTCACCTAAGCCACAATCAGGTTCAGTTGCTGGCAGCCAAAGAACTCTAATGGTATCCAAGAGGCATAGAACATGTAAGAGACTGCTGGAGATAATTTACTTGTTTTCGGAAAGTGGTGTCTATATTTAGAATGATCTTTCCAGTATTATATTTGAGTGCTAAAGCAGTTTTATCCCAGAGACTGAATAATTTGGCAGCCCCAAGTTGGCACCTTCTCAAGATTGAAGAACCTCAACTTAAATAGTTCCATTTTGAAGAGCGAGATGTATTAGGAGGCTGATAGCCCTGCTGTACTCCATTCTATAAAGGGTGATGGATAAAATCAAAGTGATTGGGGAGAAACAATGAGGCTCAGATCCCTGATCCTTCTACCAGTGGTGAGAAATGTGTCTCAAAAAATTGCAAACCCTCATGTTTCATATTAGAAGATGGTGTGACCTCCCCATTCTTCCCACACCCAGCATTTTGCTGTGGGTACTCTGCTTGGTTCTCTTTGCTTATGTGGGTGGTGGACAGACCAGAGACTGGAAACCATCCATTCTGCAGTACTATCTTCAGGTAAAAGCAGAGAGTGTAACTCTACCATTAGAATTTTTTCTGTCTGCAAACGAGGTGATAGTACTTAAGCTGCAGCTATGGGATATCTGGGGGATAACTTCCCCTTTGGTAGCCACTGTGTACTAATCCAACAATCAGAACCATTTCAATACGTAATTTCCAACCTCAGCTGAGCCCCCAGTGCTGTTTAGTAGCTCCTTCATTCTAGGAAGCCTTCACCACCAGTTCCCTCCCTGGCCTCAATTCTTTTTCCCTTAATTTATCCTGGGCACCCAGCACTTGGCACTGTTAACCACAGCATCTACTGAATAAGTCTGGCATTGTTTCTTTGTACGTCTGTATCCCTTGATAAAGTGGGAGCCCTTCAAAAAGAAAGGAACTTTGTCTTTCTCATCTTTACATTGCCCAGCACAATGTTTGGAACAAAATACCCCGAATGCTTTTTAAGTGAATAAATGCCTAGTTCAGATGGAAGCCCATTGTAGATCTGGTAGCAAAAAGAACTAGAAGAGTCCCTGAGATCCTTTGTGCAAACTGTGTCCTTTTCAAATGATGCATCCAAGGCCCTGGGAAGTGAAGAGACTTCTCTGAGATCTCTGTTGTTGTTGTTCAGTTGCTAAGTCATGTCTGACTCTTGTGACCCCGTGGACTGCAGCACGCCAGGCCTCCCTGTCCCTCACCATCTCTCAGAGTTTGCCCAAGTACATGTCCATTGAATTGATGATGCCATCCAACCATCACACCCTCTGTCACCCCTTCTCCTCCTGCCCTCAGTCTTTCCCAGCATCAGGGTCTTTTCCAATCAGTCGGCCAAAGTATTGGAGCTTCAGCATCAGTCCTTCCATTAAGTGTTCAGCATTGATTTCCTTTAAGACTGACTGGTTTGATCTCCCGGTTGTCCAAGGGACTCTCAAGAGTTTGAAAGCATCAATCCTTTAGCACTCTGCCTTCTTTATGATCCAGCTCTCATATCTGTACATGACTACTGGAAAGACCACAGCCTTTACTATATGGACCTTTGTTGGCAAAGTGATGCCTTTGCTTTTTAATACACTGTTTAGGTTTGTCATAGCTTTCCTGCCAAGAAGCAGTCATCTAATTTCATGGCTGCAATCACAATCCACAGTGATTTAAGAGCCCAGGAAGAGGAAATCTGTCACTGCTTCCACCTTTTCCCCTTTTATTTGCCATAAAGTGATGGGACTGGATGTTGAAGCTGAAACTGTAATACTTTTGCCATCTGATGTGAAGAGATGACTTATTTGAGAAGACCCTAAGGCTGGGTCTCTGGAGAAGATTCTTGAGAGTCCCTTGGACTGCAAGGAGATCCAACCAGTCCGTTCTGAAGGAGATCAGCCCTGGGATTTCTTTGGAAGGACTGATGCTAAAGCTGAAACTCCAGTACTTTGGCCACCTCATGCGAAGAGTTGACTCATTGGAAAAGACTCTGATGCTGGGAGGGATTGGGGGCAGGAGGAGAAGGGGACAACAGAGGATGAGATGGCTGGATGGCATCACGGACTCAATGGATGTGAGTCTGAGTGAACTCTGGGAGTTGGTGATGGACAGGGAGGCCTGGCGTGCTGTGATTCATGGGGTCACAAAGAGTCGGACATGACTGAGTGACTGAACTGAACTGAACTGATGGGACCGGATGCCATGATCTTATTTTTTTTAATACTGAGTTTTAAGCCGGCTTTCTCATTCTCCTCTTTCACCTTCATCAAGAGGTTCTTTAGTTCCTCTTCGCTTTTTGCTATTAAAGTGGTATCATCTGCATATCTGAGGTTGTTGATGTTTTTCCCGGAAATCTTGATTCCAGCTTGTAAGTCATCCAGCCTGGCATTTCTCATGATGTGCTCTGTGTATAAGTTAAGTAAACAGGGTGACAATAAACAGCCTTGTTGTGCTGCTTTCTCAGTTTGAACCAGTCAGTTGTCCCATATAAGGTTCTGTGTTGCTTCTTGACCCACACACAGGTTTCTCAGAAGACAGGTAATATGGTCTGGTATTCCCATCTCTCCAAGAGTTTTCCACATTTTGTTATGATCCACACTGTCAAAGGTCTTAGTGTAGTCAATGAGACAGAGGTAGGTGTTTTTCTGGAATTTGCTTGCTTTCTCTATGATCCAGCAGATGTTGGCAATTTGGTCTCTGGTTCCTCTGCCTTTCTTTCTCTTAGCTCTCAGGGTCTAAACCCAGACTGTTAAACTCTGAAGATGGGCTCCTTTCACTTTTCTACTTTGCCTCTTGAAAGCTCCTCTAAAACTCTGATCTTAGGTAACTAACTCTCAAATGTGACAGGCAGTGCTATTCAGTCATTCTTTGCTTTCTGAGTATTTCTACCCTTGGCTCCCCTCCCACCCCCAGGAAGAATTTCTTCATAAAACTAAGTAATTAAAGATGAAGTTCTCACTGAGTTATACCCTACCCTCTCTTTCCTTTGGTGTGAGTTCATTGAACTGCCTAGATAATGTGAGTTAATAGCAAGCATACCTAGAAATCCAAAATCATCAATCATTTAGCTTTTGCTAATTATTTTTCTTTAGGATATGTTTTTAACATGATTTTTCTTTAATGTGTATTTAAGATGATTTTAAAAATAATTTACAGTGGGGGTTTATAGTAATTTCAGTTCTTCTGTTTTTTCCGTCTGAAACACATTTTAAGTAATGATTATTCTTTCCTTAACCAGACAGCACTCTTCCACTTACATATATTTTTGGAGTGTGTAGTTTGCAAATGAATAGATGATTTCCATTTTAGAGAGGGAAGTCTGAAGAAAATCTATTTCTGGAAAAAAATTTTACTTTGCATATATGAGCACTTACTTTTTTATAACTAGTTATAACTGTATATCAGTATGAAGTAACAGAAGATAGTTTGGAAATTTAATAGACTTTTATATGAAACACTAATTACATAGTTTTTTTTTATATATTGTGAGCCTAAGCATGTTTACCCAAACATAACTAAAATTAAGATGCTTAATGAGACATCAGAATTGCCACATTGTAGCCAAACTCTGTTAAAATGAAACCATAGTGTAGATTAAAATTTTTAAAGTACTAAAAGTAAGTCTTTATTTATAAACAACATAAAATTGTAAGAATGGATGTTATGAATAGGTGATATGTACATTTAAAGCAAAGAGATGTGAAGATACTCAAATTGTATTTAAATGATATGAAAGGTGTATTTTTTGTCTGTAGATTCTTAATGAATTTATTCTGTAAATTGCCTTTTTAAAAAATATTCTTTTGGCTTCCCTGGGTCTTTGTTGCTGTGTGTGGGTTTTCTCTAGTTGTGGCAAACAGGGCTACAAGATCTCTAGTTGTGTTGCACAGGCTTCTCACTGTGGTTGCTTCTCTTGTTGACAGAGCACGGGCTTGCATGGACCCAGAAGTTGTGGCGCATGGGCTTAGTTGCCCCCCAGCATGTGGGGATCTTCCTGGGCCAAAGATTGAACCCATGTCCCCCGTGGCGCAATGTTAAAGAATCTGCCTGCTAAGCAGGAGACACAGGTTTGATCCCTGGGTCAGGAAGATCCCCTGGAGGAGGGTTTGGCAACCCACTCCAGTGTTCTTGCCTGGGAAATCCTGTGGACAGAAGAGCCTGGTGGGCTACAATCCGTGGGGTCACAAAAGAGTCGGACGTGACTTAGTGACTAACCACAGCCACCACCGTATTGGAAGGCAGATTCTTAGCCACTGGACTACCAGGGAAGTCCTTGCCTGGTTTTTAGGTTATTTTCATCACTGGTTCACACTGGTTTTCCAGTTCACTCAGTAAAATTTACTGGGTATTTGTTTTGTAAAAATATATCCCCACAGAGTGATTTTGTAGTAGGAAACTAAAGCTGAAACCATTCTCAACATGTACAGCTCACTTCAGGCTCCTGATGGAGCTAGTTGAATTGAGTATGTTAATACTACATCCTGGGACTTCCCTGGTGGACACTGGGTAAAACTCTGTGCTCCCAATGCAAGAGGCCCTGGTCAGGAAATTAGATCCCCCGTGTCACAACTAAAGATCCTACATGCTGCCATGCAGATCTGAGATTCTGTGTGTTGCAACCAAGACCCAGCACAACCCAATAAATAAATAAATATTCAGAAAATACTCTGTCTTGGTAAGTTTGGCTCAATAAGTCATTGTGATTATCATGTGGCTCTGTACACAGTTATATACAAGAAGAAAAGTAAAATATATTGTTAAACCACTGGCCTATGTGATCCTCAAGAACTAGAAATGAATCTTAATTTATTTTTAGCACCTCTACAGTGTCTAGCACATCGTAGGAGCTCAAGAAATCTTTTGTAATCAAAGGCTCTGGGGTCCTTGGTTCTTTGAAAACCCTATAGTTATTGCCCATTTTCTTTCAGCAGATACAAAGATCAAAACAGATGATTCCTGTGGGCTAGTATCTAGTAGGTGCCTGATAAATATTGACTAAAAGGATCTATTGTTTTAATACATCCTGACTCATTGTCTCCTTGGCAGTTTGCATTGCTATGTGGAGTATGTTATCAATTATGTATTCCTTAGAAACTTCCCACAAATTATCATCATCATAAATTCAGAAGAGGTAGTCAACTATGAATTATGCATGTCTGGATTATCTATACTGTTTTTGATTTAAGCTCATATCAGTCCCTGGGAGCCAAATCCTGGTAAGCAGTCCATGGCCCTTTTTTTGGGAGGGGAGGGGAGGGGAGGTGAGGTTTCCCTTTCCTGCCAATTTGATGGCCTAGGGAAGTATTTGGGACCCCTGTGTCCCCTCAGGCCTTTCATCATGTCTTTGGCCTTTGGGGAGCCAAGCAGTGGGGTCTGCTACCCAGCTGGTTGGAATCTGAAGACCTTCTCCTGGTTTCCATGTGCTCAGGTTTCATAATGTCCTGCTGGCTTGGAGTGTTTCCTTTGACTGAGTTGGGAAATGGGAAAATGTATCAAACCCTCATTTAATTCACTAGATGATACATAATTTTCTGTCTTAATAATTTGCAAATGGGCTGTTGAAGAGTTTGCTAAAGTCAAGTGATGAGTGCATAGGGGCCCTTATTAGCATGTCACAGCAGAGGTGTGGACAAATAATGTTAACGTATAGTTGGATGAACAGACAGGAACCTGGTTCGTTGTGAATCTAGGGCACCGTCAGTGAGGAGAGAACCTTGGCCATTGGACCTCATATAGTTACCTAAAAAGGGAATTTCAGCGGGTAGCTCCGTTGTCTTGTCCCATTGGAACAGACATATTAGTAGAATAACATTGATGATTGTCATGTGTATTAGTCTGTGACCTCCAAAGAAATAGAACCAATAGCATATATTTACGATAAGGTATTGACCACATGATTATGGAGACTGAGAAGTTCCACCAATCTGCCATCTGTAAACTGGAGTACAGGAAGGACAGTGGTGTAATTCCAAGGCTTGGGAGCCAGAGAGACAATAGTGTGGATTCACTTCAGTCCAGGTCTGAAGACCTGACAGTCAGGAGTGCTGAGGGCAGGCCAGTATCCCAGCTCAGTTAGGCAGAAAGCAAATTCCACATTCCTTCTCCTTTTTTTTTTTTTTTTTGTATTATGACACTCAGTAGATCGGCTAATGTCTCCCCAAGTTGGGAAAGACCTTCTGTTTTATTGACTTCACCAATCCAAATCCTAATCTCTTCTGGAAACACCCTCACAGACACACCCAGAAATGTTTATCCAGTTGTCTGGGCATCCCATGGCCTAGTTAAGCTGACATAATTAACTATCACATTATCCAAATTCTTTTTTTTTTTTTTTTTAACTCTACCCACTAGACTTGGCTTGTTATGTGGCTTGACTCTAGGGGGAAAGAAAGTGAATGGAGTTTGAATATTTGTTTAGTTCTGAATATTTGATAAAGATTTTCCATGTAAATTAACAAATTGGTGTTTTGGTGTCTGCCCTGTCTGTAATACATTTTAGCTTGTCTGTCTCCATCTTTGAGGACCTGATCAGCTCCAGGCACCAGCTAGATAGAGTCTTTGAGCCTTCAGTGTAGACGATCAAATCCTGGAACACAGAGGTAAAATAATAAATTACTCAGCCATCTACTGGGAGCCAGTCCTTATATGAGGGCTAAAGCTAGGGCTAAAGCTGTGACTCAGGCATATAAGACCCCTGCTTTTAGGCCTGCTGCATGTTCTAGTGGGATTTATAGGTGTAAACCCTAAGTGGCCAGGGTAATTTCAGCCTAAGTCTAGGGCTCTGAAAAGGTAATTTGATGGAGAGTGATTGTGGGGCTGTTTTAGGTGGGGGTATAAGGTGACATGTAAACTGAGACTGGAGTGACAGAAGGGCCAGCCAAGCCAAGGTGGTGGGGTCGGGGGAGGAGACACACACAGAAGAGAACATTCAGAAGAGGAGGCACTCCAGGTTCCAAGGCATAAGGTGTACGAAGCTTGGCATGTTAGAGGAGCAGAAAGAGGGCCAGTGGGACTGGAGTGTCAGGGGTGGGGGGTGGGTGGAAGTGGGTGATGGGAAGCCATTATTTAATTTTAAACAACAGAATTTAGAGAAATCATTCACATGTTTGGTACTGAGGATACACTAGTGAATAAAACAGATAAACAACCCTTGCCCTCATGTTGCTTACAGACTGATTTGTGTTTCAGAGAGATCAGTCTGACTGCTGCTGGAGAAGGGAATGTAGGGAAGCTAGAATGGGGGCAGAGGGCATCCAGAGCGGCTTGGATTCGGGAGTCAGGGTAGAGATGGAGAGAAGTGGATGGGTGCTAGATCTATCTTGGAAGTGGTGCTGATAGGACTTCCTGCACATTTAAAGGTAGAAAGACTTCTGCTTAGGACTTGGCAAGTTTTAGGGGTCCATCAGGGCTTCCCCTGTGGCTCAGTGGTTAAAAACCCACCCGCAGTGCAGTAGTCGCAGCAGATGAAGGTTCAATCCCTGGGTCAGGAAGATCCCCTGGTGGAGGAAATGGCACCCACTCCAGTATTCTTGCCTGGAGAATCCCATGGACCAAGAGGCCTGTGGGGCTGCAGTCCATGGGGGTCACAAAGAGTCAGACATGACTGAGCAACTGAGCACACACACATCAGATATCCGGGTGGACATGCCAAGAAGGCAGTTGATATACGAGGCTGGAACTCTGGGGATTTTTAAGTCCTAGTGTGAAAATCCCATGGATGGAGGAGCGTCGTAGGCTGCAATTCATGGGGTTGCTAAGAGTCGGACACAACTGAGTGACTTCACTTTGACTTTTCACTTTCATGCATTGGAGAAGGAAATGGCAACCCACTCCAGTGTTCTTGCCTGGAGAATCCCAGGGACGGGGAAGCCTGGTGGGCTGCCGTCTATGGGGTCGCACAGAGTCGGACACGACTGAAGCGACTCAGCAGCAGCAGCAGCAGCAGCAGCAGCAGTGTGAAAATTAAAGAGCCGTTGTCAGGAGATGCTGTCTTATAAGGCCCTGCGCTGCTGTAATTGGGTCCTTCTTCATGGGATTTTCGAGTTATATTTTCATTTCCAAGTCCTCACAAATCTGAGGAGATTTGAAGAAAGAGAAACGTGGAGGGTTGTTCTTCTTGGTCATTCCTAGGCACCCCTAGCCTGTCTGTGGTGAGATCCCTGGGCATGGGTCTGAATCTCCTTTGCATAAAAGACATGATAGAATGCTGTGAGGCTCACACAGGGCGGGCCTTTCCTACTGCCTCTGGCAAGGGATCATCCTTAAAGATAGGCCACATATTAGAAAAATACATGAAGACTCTGGACATCACTTTTTCAAGGTGACTGGCCTCTTCTCTTTACTCATGTGGATTTAGACCATGTACCTCCCACCCTGTAGTCTTACTTGCTACAACTGAGCTTCCTGAAGGCATGCTTGGTGCTCAGCACATAGTAGGTCTGCAGAAAGAGTTTCTTGAATTGAATTGGCGATAATGGAGAGTTGATGATATGCTTTTTAAAGTAAACACATCATGATGATATATTGTCCCCAAATGACAAATTAGAGAACATTTCTGGCTCTACAGAAGGATTGTTTTTCTAAGGCTTCATCATGTGGGGGTGCTCAGTTGCCCAGTCATGTCTGACACTTAGACTTCATCATAGAATTTCTTTAAGTAATAAGCTCTAGAATGCCTTCTGTTTTCATGTAACTTTTCAGTAATGTGAATGTTGTGTTAAATTCAGACATAATTCTCTGGATTATTCAAAGAAAACACTTCTAATATAATATCTCATTCATCTGCATAAGAATTCTGAAAGTTAAATGGGCTTTTCTGAGCATTGAAGCGCACACACATATACTCTAAGCATTAACACACACACATATACTCTAAGCATTAACACACACACACACTCACTTTTCTTCTGGTTATAAAAATAATGTAAGCACATTGTGGAAAATACAAAAAAGGAATCAACCGTAATCTAACCCTAGAGATAAAACAAGGCGTTAATATTCTAGTATTATTTTTTATGTACCTTATACACAGCAGGAATCATGCTGTGTATTTATTTATACTCTTTCTTTTTGCTTAATAGTAAATTGTACACATTTTCTCTGGTTTCTAAGAGCACTCCATGAACCTCTTACTGGTTGCATAATAATATACCATGTAGATACCTTATAAAATACTTGGTCTATGTATCACACTATGAAGACATCTTTGTGCATTCATTTTTGTCATAATACTTATTGTTTGTGTTAAGATTTATTTCAAGAACTGGTCAAAGGTTATGAACATTATGAATATATTTTTGAAGGACTGTGCTCTGGAAGTGTTGTAGCATGAGGGCCAACTGTGCATTTTCAATTTTTTATATACATTTTAAAATTATAACTTGACTAAAGTATTTACCTCTTTAATAGATGGAAATGGTACGATTTAAAATTCTTTACTTTTAAATAGACATCACTTTTTAGAGCCACTTTAGGTTCACAGCAGACTTGAGCAGACAGTGCAGAGTTGTGACTTACATACCCCCTGTCCCCACATAAGCACAGCCTCCTGCACTGTCCTGATCTGCAGCATAGTGGTACATTATAATGGTATGGTTTTATTTCCTTTCTTTGCTTATAGAAAGACTGGATGTTTAAAAAAGTGTCATTTATTTTTAGCACCTGTTTTGTGAATTGCACTCATGTTCTTTGCTTAGTGATTTTTTTAAAAAGATCTATTTATGTGTTTTATTTTTTGGCTATGCTGGGTCTTCATTGCTGCACGCAGGTTTTCTTTAACTTTGCCTGGTGGGGGCTACTCTTCATTGTGGTGTGGAGGCTTCTCCTCGCGGTGGCTTCTCTTGTTGTGGAGCACAGGCTTCAGCAGTTGTGGCGCAGGGGCTTAATTGCTCTGTGACATGTGGGCTCTTCCCAGACCACGGATTGAACCTATGTCTCTGGCATTGCAAGGCAGATTCTTAACCACTGGACCACCAGGGAGGCTCTGCTTGGTGAATTTTGATTGAGAAACAGACGAAATTATTGGTTGGAGCCTTTGTCATTTGTACAGTGTCTAATGCAGTGTTTCTTCAGGAGGGGTCTGTGAACCATGACCTTCTATATTTCTGGGCCCTTGCTTTGGTTCCCTTGGAGTGGGGTCCAGAAACCTGTGTGTTTAACAGGCCACGTGGGTGTCCTTACACACCCCAAAGATGGCTGAGAATCCATAGTCATAAGCTTTATTAGAAACAAAGACTTGAAGCATTATGTACCAAAAAATAAGTATAAACTTTCTATTAACTGTAACAATAAGCATTATTTCCTATTAAAAGAGAAAGAGCTCACCAGCACATTTTCATCAGTGGGAGAGTGTCAGAACCAGATTAGTCAGATCTCAAGTTTTCTTGCAAGATTGTGTTCTGATGACTAACATTTTATTATTCACAGGTGATTGTAAGTGGGTTTGGATTCTTCTATTCTGTTGAGCAGGTTCATTCAGAAAAAGCTGGAAACTGCAGCAAATAAGATAGGTCTCGCAGTTCCAAATTCCTTTCAGTGAAATTTTTTTTACTGTCCCTATCAGTGTTACTCAGTCTATAGTGACTTCAGCCAGATTTCCAATAAAGAAAATGCAGAATCCTCATATTCCTCATTTCTGTTTTTTACAAGGAAATTTGAAAATCCTTAAAAACATATATGTAAGTGTACTTTTCTGCCTATATGTTATACTTAAAAAATAGTTGATAGTGGGACTTCCCTGGTAGTCCAGTGGCTAAACTCTGTGCTTCCACTGCAGGGGGTGTGGGTTTGATCCCTGGTTGGGGAACTAAGATCTCCCATGCCGCATGGTGTGGCCAATAAATAAATAAATTAAATTTTAAAAATAGTTGATAGAAGGGAGCACAGAAGCAGTTTATGTAAGGCATAAACATATTTTCTAATGGAGCTTGGCTGTTTATTTGCAAATTGGACTGCAAGTTGTCAGGATACCAGAAATCATCAAATTTCTAGAAATGGTAGCAACCAAGTAGTTATACATGAATGTATGCTTAAATGTCTAGATTGGTGCAGGAGGCCATAGGAAGGTCAGGGGCTTGGTGTGCCTTCTTTCCTATTGCCAGTTCTAGGGCCACCTTCCTGATCAGCTGGGATGGGCAGGCGGGAAGGCCTGGGGGAGCTGGCAGAGACCTGGCCTGAGAGAGCATGACAGTGAGGTCCTGGACACGGTGGTTTAGGAGTCAGAGAGAGAAGGCCAGTCTCCCTGGGCTCGTGCACCCTGTAACTGAGCTGTCTTCTGCCCTCACAGGCTGGACAGGCTTCGGAGAGGAAGTGCAGAGGTGCTCCCTCCTGGCTCCTCGCCTGGATGCTGGCTCTGTGAGGGTACTGGCTGCGCCTCCAGCTCTTCAGCTTCTTCCACCATACCCTTCCACTAATCTTACCAATGAGCGGAGAACAAGAAGAGATGTCCCACCTAAGGGGGCCCAGCAGCCAGAGGGAGGAAGAATAAGCACAGCCGTTAGAACAGACCTAAATGAAGTAGGAGACAGGTGGTCCTTGAGTGAAAAATAACTGGGGCATGTTATGGACTGAATGTTTGTGGCCCCCACCCCCGCCCCCACCAAATTCATGTCTGAAGCTCTAACCTCAGTGTGTTGGTATTTAGAGGTGGGGCCTTTGAGCAGTAACTAGGTTTAAGATGAGATCATAAGTGTGGGGCCCTTATGGGATTAGTGCTCTTATTAGAAGAGGTAGAGCTCCTTTTTTCTGGCATGTGAGGACCCAGTGAGAAGGTAATTGTCAAGAAGCCAGGAAGAGAGCCCTCAGAGTACATGCTGGCACCCAGATCTCAGACTTCCTAGCCTTCAGAAGTGCAAAAAAAAAATAAATATTTATTGTTTATTTACTCAGTCTGTTTATTATTTATAAGGTGTTTCGTTATAACACCCTCAACTGAATAATAAGACAGAGATTAAGGAGATCTGAATACAACATAAAATTTCTTCCTTGAACTTAAATGTGTAAAAGTCAGTGGAGACACAGATGATTGCTTTTATGAATTGAATTAGTTGCCTACGAGGGAAAGTAGAGGAAGTACTGAAAAATCAGTGCCAGACACAAGGGGAGAAAAATCACGAGGGGGAAGATACAAGACTTGGAGGGCAGATCCAGGACAGCCAGCTTGTGAATAATAGGAATTGCAGAATGAGACAAAAAGCAGAGGGAGAAAAAACAATAATAGAAGAATGTTTGAGTTGAAGGTAAATTTGAAGGTAAATCTGAAATGTTCAATGAATTCTAGGTAGAAAGGAATTTTTTTAAAAAATCCACAGTTTTTTTTCCTGATAAAAATCCTCAGTTCCGAAGATGAAGAACAAGCATCTAGGCATAAGGAGGGAGAAGGCAACGGCACCCCATTCCAGTACTCTTGCCTTGCAAATCCCATGGATGGAGGAGCCTGGTAGGTTGCAGTCCATGGGGTTGCTAAGAGTTGGACACGACTAAGCGACTTCACTTTCACTTTTCACTTTCATGCATTGGAGAAGGAAATGGCAACCCACTCCAGTATTCTTGCCTGGAGAATCCCAGGGACTGGGGAGCCTGGTGGGCTGCCGTCTATGGGGTCGCACAGAGTTGGACATGACTGAATTGACTTAGCAGCAGCAGCAGGCATAAGAAGGCAAGATACTTTTAGGGGAAGAAGCATCAGACTTCCTGTCAGCTTCACAGTTCACCAGGAGGAAAGGCATTTATGTCAAGAATTTCATACCCTTTCAGTTTATCACCCATCCTTCACCACGAGGGAGGAAGAGAACAGACACAGCAGGGATCCAGAGGGTCTTTCATCCAAGTGTCTGGTCTAAGGAAAATGCTGGAGAAAGGACTCTAACCAAAACACAATGATGGTGCCCAGAGATCCTAAGATGGGGGAAAGGAAAAGGAGAAACACAAAAGATAATCTGTGATCTTTAGAAAAAGACCTATCATTTCTAATGAGAACTAAATGTATACCACAGGGAACTCTGCTCAGTGCTCTGTGGTGTGGCCGATTCATTTTGCTATACAGAAACTAACATTGTAAAGCAACTATACTCAAAAAAACACCCCAAAACCCTATCATTTCATGTAAATGGATATCAATAAATTTAACAGAAGCCTTAAAAAAAGAAAGAAGAAGAAAAAAAAAGACAAGAAGGGCCATTCAAGCAAAATTCTAATTGTATCTCAACTAGAAGTACTGGGTTATTTTAGCAAAGAATGGTTGGTGTGGGGAAGAGCAAGAGAGGACAAAAGTAAAAATCGTTCCACGTAAGTCATCCTGGGTGAAGGGTGAAGGAGGGTAGGTGTGCCTTATGTGGAAGAGAGCAGTGCTGTGTAGGGAAAGAGCCAGGAGTAGGTGCAGATATGGTTATAAAGGTTGGGAAAGGTGAGCTGAGCCATTCATGGACCATCGATGGCCAGGGACACTCCCCAGATAACAAAGGGGAGAAAGGTTATGCGTGGTAACCTGATTAAACCAGGCAAACCAGGGGAAAGGAGAAAGGAAACAACAAAAAGCAACATAAGTTGTAAATATAAAGTGAGATGTAACAATCAGGTCCTGCTGTATAGCACAGGGAACTATATTCAATAGCCTATGATAAACCATAATGGAAAAGAATATGAAAATGTATACATATATGTATGTATTAATATGTATAAATATGTATATATGTATGTATAACTGAGTCACTTTGCTTTGCAACAGAAATTAACGTAACATTGTAAATCAACTACAATAAATTTTTATTAAAAAAGTGAGATGGAGGGACAAACAAAGACAGAAAGCAGCATAATGTCATGAGTGAGAGCACAGTCAGTGGAGCCAGACTCCTGGTGCCAATCCCAGCTCCCTCATGCGTGGCTTTGGGCAAGTTACTTGACCACTTAGAAATTTCACCATCTGTGAAATGAGGATAATAACAGTCCCTCCTTCATAGGGTGTTGTGAGGATTAAACGAGTTAACATACCTACAGCATTTAGAACAGTGCCTAGTGTAATTAGACCAAGCAAGTGTTTGCTTTATTATTTATAAAGTCTACTAGCAATTTTAATATTAGGTAAGATGAAAAGCAGAGACATTACTTTGCCGACTAAGGTCCGTCTAGTCAAGGCTGTGGCTTTTCCAGTGGTCATGTATGGATGTGAGAGTTGGACTGTGAAGAAGGCTGAGCGCCGAAGAATTGATCCTTTTGAACTGTGGTGTTGGAGAAGACTCTTGAGAGTCCCTTGGACTGCAAGGAGATCCAACCAGTCCATTCTGAAGGAGATCAGCCCTGGGATTTCTTTGGAAGGAATGATGCTAAAGCTGAAACTCCAACTGAACTGAACTGAAGATGAAGCAATATTACAAGCACTAAATCAGATTCAGTTCAGTTCAGTTCAGTCGCTCAGTCGTGTCCGACTCTTTGTGACCCCATGAATCGCAGCACTCCAGGCCTCCCTGTCCATCACCAGCTCCTGGAGTTCACTCAGACTCACGTCCATCGAGTCCGTGATGCCATCCAGCCATCTCATCCTCTGTTGCCCCCTTCTCCTCCTGCCCCCAATCCCTCCCAGCGTCAGAGTTTTTTCCAATGAGTCAACTCTTCACATGAGGTGTCCAAAGTACTGGAGTTTCAGCTTCAGCATCATTCCACTGGAAAAACCATAGCCTTGACTAGACGGACCTTTGTTGGCAAAGTAATGTCTCTACTTTTCAATATGCTATCTAGATTGGTCATAACTTTTCTTCCAAGGAGTAAGTGTGTTAATTTCATGGCTGCAGTCACCATCTGCAGTGATTTTGGAGCCCCCCAAAATAAAGTCTGACACTGTTTCCACTGTTTGCCCATCTATTTCCCATGAAGTGATGGGACCAGATGCCATGATCTTCATTTTCTGAATGTTGAGCTTTAAGCCAACTTTTTCACTCTCCTCTTTCACTTTCATCAAGAGGCTTTTTAGCTCCTCTTCACTTTCTGCCATTAGGAAGGTTATTAGATAAAGGCCATGGGCACTTTGATCTTAAATCTGTATGTGCCAAATAAAATGGCAGCTAAATAAAGTAAACGGCATTACAAATAAAAGGAGAACTTGAGGAAGACATTTTACAGTGAGAGAATTCAAGATCTAGTAGGCAAAAATAGACAAGATCTAGAGAAAATGAATAATGAGTACTTTCTTGGTGGTCCACTGGCTAAGACTACTCCATGCTCCCAATTGCAGGAGGCCTGGGTTCCATCCCTGGTCAAGGAATCAGATCCCACATGCTGCAACCAAAAGTTCACATGTTGCAACAAAGACTGGGTACAGCCAAATAAATAAAAACTCTAAAAAAAGAAAAGAAAATGAGTAATGGAATCAGCAAACTCAGTCTAATATGCAATATTGAAACTTTTGTTCTTCACATAGTTTTTTTGCATGGAACTTTTGAAAAATCAGTCATATGTGACAAAGCAAAATTTAATACATTAAAAAATTAGGTATATTACAGACCATACTTTTGATCATAAACTAATAGAAATAAATAATAAAAGTGATGAAAACTTGAAAATGAAGAAATTCTAAGTAATTCTAAAGATACTTAGATATCCTTAGACCAAAGAGGAATTCAAAATTGAAATTGAAACAGTAAAAACACTTTACACCCAACCTATGCACACAACAAATGGTGTACTGAAGGGAAAATATCTTCATTATTAAGGAAGAAATAGTTAAAAGAATGTCATGCTCATCTTTTAAAATTTAAAACCAAAAGTTAAAAAAAAAAAAGCTAAAGAGAATTCATAAATGCTTAGGCTGACATCAGACAAATCGGAAATTTTAAAAAAAAGTGGGGGAAGGATACTGTGAGAAGTCAAAAGCATTCTCTTTGGAAAGATGGAAAGAGACTGGTTAGTGGGGCAGGGAGTGTGGAGGAGAGAGTATGGGGAGTGGAGGAGGGAAGAGAAAGAAAAGGATGAGCAAAAGAATCATGAAATGTTCAGAGAAACATCTGATACAGACTTTTGCTTTTAAGGGATCTCCTGTTCCCTAGGATTCAGGTTTTCTTGTCCGTCTGTCTCTCTTTAGTGCTTCAGTCTCAGAGTCTTTGCTGGTTTGGCAGGCAACATTGCAGCGTGGTTGGCAGCACGGATTCTGGAGCCAAGAGGCCTGGGCCAGTCCCAGCCAGCCGCTTGCTCTCCAGATGTATCAGTTCAGCTCTTGGTGCCTGAGAGATCCTGAGAGTGCCTCCCTCACAATGCTGTGTGGATTTGTGCGTGCCAGCATGCAGTGCAGCCCCACGCTCCTCCCAGGACGTGCTCAATAAACTTCAGGGGTGTCCTCTTCATCGCCATCATTCCTTTGCAGATTTCCCGGGATGGATGCTCCTTGAGGTCTTGTTTTTGTGCTGGGTCACTCCATCTTTCAGCAGTTCTGCTTTCATTTAATGTCTTTTCTCTGAGATGCATTCTACCAGTCCAGTATAAATATTGTTACCGAATAAGTACTAAAAAGAATCATTAGCATTTGTTGTATTTACCGTGTAGTAGGCATTGTGCTTGGAGAAGGCAGTGGCAACCCACTTCAGGACTCTTCCCTGGAAAATCCCATGGATGGAGTAGCTTGGTAGGCTGTAGTCCATGGGGTTGCAAAGAGTCGGACACCACTGAGTGACTTCACTTTCAGGCAGTGGATAAGGAAATGGCAACCCACTCCAGTATTCTTGCCTGGAGAATCCCAGGGATGGGGGAGCCTGGTGGGCTGCCGTCTCTGGGGTCGCACATAGTTGGACACGACTGAAGCAACTTAGCAGCAGCAGCAGGCATTGTGCTTAGTGCTTTATATGCATTATCTTATGTAATTTCCCATAAAGTGGCCTTAAGAGTATAGTCACCGTTACTATCAACAGATGACGAAAAGGAAGCTCAGAAAGCTCTAGACACTTGCTCAGAATCACACAGCTAGAGGGACTGACATTTGAACCTCTTTGTCTGATGTTACTCTTTGCTCCTTTTTCTTGATATATTACTTCTCAGATTTAGGTATTGTTTGCCTAAAACAATGACAGTCAAAAAGCACACTAGGGTGGGGGAAGACCTCTGTACCACCTTCCGTGTGTCCAGGCTCCTAGTCTCAGCTTTGCCTCTGCCTACGGTGGAACCTCCATCCGGTCACCTGACATCTGAGTCTAAATGTTTTTACTGGTAAGTGCAGGAGCTTGGTCTGAGTGACGTCTCTGAGGTCTCTTTCTAAGCCCCTGGTTCTCTGTGGATGTGTACATCAGGTCATGCTTACAAAGGAGCGTCTTCTGAAAGGAGTTAAACTGTCTTATTTTTGCCAGAAGTATCAAATGCGTCTGTGGTATCTTGTGAGTTCCCAGATGACTTCGTTGGTGTTTTTGTGTGTTGCCCAGGTACTCCAGGAGCAGATCCGTGCCCGGGACAACATTAGCTACGGAACTAATTCTGCCTTAAAGACCCTGGAGATGAGGCAGCTCTCTGGCCTGGGGGATCTCCGGGGAAGAGTGGCCAGGTGGGTAGTCAGGTATTTGTATCTCTGTGTATCAAGAGTGATTTCTCATCAACTTCATTTTAATGGGGAATATATTTATGAAGCACCAAAGCAGTCTTTGTCTTTTTCTAGTACACTGTCTCCTTTGCCCATAAAATCTACTGGTGGAAGTTAGACCTTGTTTTGAGTAGCCCTGATTCAACTGTACTTCTGGAGTTGGAGCTGTGTGTGTGGAAGGTGATGAGCGGAGGGCTCAGTTGACCTGTGTAATTTGTTAGATTAATGTTATATTTATTGAGCCCAATAATACACTGTTGGAACTTATAGTTTGTGTGTCTTTTTTTGGAGGGGGGCATTTTACATATCTCACTTATTAGCTAAGATGATCAGGATTAACTGATTTTAAAATTTTTATTAATAAAGTAAATCTAACATCTATTTTTCTTATTTTAAATTAATTTTTATTGGACTGTAGTTGCTTTACAGTAGTTGGTGTGTCTTTTTAAAATTTCATTTTCTCTGAGGTATGGCAGAAATCAACACAATATTGTAAAGCAGTTGTCCTTCAATAAAAAATAAAATTTTTAAATCTTTTCCTTATTCTTTTTTATTACCTTTTCTGAAAATATTAGTCCATGGTAGATTGTACACTTGAAAGAGAGACCTTTCCTCTCGGGTCATAGGAAGGGTGCTTTTCTAGGGACTTACTACTGAAAAAGTGCCCCATGGACCGACCAGCAGCGTCCCTGTCACCGGGGGCTTGTCAGAAATGCACAACCGCTGAAGCATTCTCGGGCCTCTTCTGCCCTCTGCTGATATTAAGAGTCAGGCATGAGTGTACACGGGAGATGAGTTAACAGGCAATTTGAATCAGCTTGCAGTGAAAGTGAGGGTGGTCTGCAGAGAGTGGGAAGGGAGGAAAGACTCCAAGGTCTCTTTGGACCAGACAGGATTTTAGGGGGTATTTGTGCCAACAAAACTTGAAGGACTCTGAATATTGGGCCTGTGAATTCAGGTTTGCTAGATGACGTCGGTCTCATGGCAGAGGGCTCCTGGTTGCCACTCTTGTGTGAGTTCTCTCCTCATCTGGGTGAACCCCAGTCTCTGTAAGGCCCGTGGTGGCAGAAGCCCCCTTGAGCGCCTTATGTCTCTCTCCCCTTGCACTGTACTTTCAGCAGTACTGCTTGTTATTCCCTGATTGGATCAGGCTCTCCTATATCTGTGCCTTTGTGCTTGCTGTACTTGGCTTCCCTGGTGGCTCAGAGGTTAAAGCATCTGCCTGCAATGCAGGAGACCTGGGTTCAATCCCTGGGTCGGGAAGATCTCCTGGAGAAGGAAATGGCAACCCACTCCAGGATTCTTGCCTGGAGAATCCCATGGACAGAGGAGCCTGGTGGGCTACAGTCCACGGGGTCACAAAGAGTCAGACACGACTGAGTGACTTCACTTGTTCTTATACCTGCCCTCTCCCCTTCTTTCCTAACTTCTAGTCAGCCTTTAAAGTTCAGCTTAAGTTTTACCTCCTCCAGGAAGTTTTCCCAGATCCCTTTCTCCTGAACTTACCTACCACTCTCTGTGCTGTTGAGTCTCTCTGTTGCCTTGGGGCGGAGTATTTCATCTTTTTGTAACTTCAGTGCATAGAACCAGTCTCTGGAAGACAGTAGATACTCAATAAATGTTTATTTGGATGAATTAAAGATTTGGAAAATCACTGTTAATTGGACTTGAAGTTTTTTTTTGTGGAGATCAGCTGAAAGGAAACCCCAGCTCTGTTACACCTCTCAGAATTGGGAGGATCTAAAGAGCTTCAGAGCTACAAGGCAAGAGTAGGAACTTCAGGAGAACTCTAGAAGTTTTCCTAGTCACTTGAGTTGCAGATGAAGATTGAGTGAGGTGATATATGGAAGGGGCTTAGTGTGTACATGAGATGGAGTGAATCTAGAGCAGATAGGACCTGTTATGCAGCGGCCATGAAATTATCCTTGTAACACTGGTTCTAATTACAAAATGGAGAAATTGTTTTGAAACACTTGCAGGAATTTTACATTTTTCCTCTGCAGTTTCTTATTAACGTCTCTACCCAGCTTGTTCCTTCTCTGTAACAAACGCTTTTACTCTGAAACAGTCAAAATAATGTGTTGTGAACACCACATATTTTTGCTTTATTTTAGCATTCCATCTTTCTTCTGGAATGCTAATGAGACTTTAGTTGTTGAACAAACTCATGTGAAATAATTCCTGGGGAAAGTTTTAACTTTCTTGCATTAATTATGTCATGGTTTTGAAAGGATATGAACTCTAAGTGATAGTCTTGGATTACCAGGCTGCAGTACTATTTCAGGTTTTAGTTTATAGTGTTCATGGATCCATTGGTGAAGTAATTGATAGGAAACAAACCCTGATACCTCCCTGGAGAGCCAACAGGAAAGGGCAAAGGATAATTCTCTACAGAAATGATAGACACCCTTACTTCACTAAGCAGAACACACTTGAACAGGACTGTCTCAGAGAGTTTCCCATTCCTCCCTAACCCAAAGCCTGGAGTCTAGCTTTTCTGTTCCTACTGGGACATTTGGTCTATTTTTTGGCTTACCATCTTTATTTGTCCAAGACTTAGTAGCTTCCTCCACTTTCCTCTCTGAGATCTGTTTGCATGGTATCCGAGTTTTAGAGAAAAAATACCTGTGTACTGAGGCAGGTGTGCAGATTCCCTCAGATTAAGTCCAGGTGCAAAGAAAAAAAGAAACAGATTGGATATCATCAAGTTAAAATTTTTTGGCCATTATAAATAATGCTGTTATGCATATTCACATACGAGGTTGTGTGGTCATATGTTTTAATTTCTCTTGGATGTGTATACCTAGGAGTATAGCTGTTGAGTAATATGCTTTGTATATATTGTAACTTTAATTAAAAACTGGATATTTAGGTAGTATATTGTAGCAGTCCTGGAAGCTGATGCCCTTGGTCTTGTTTTTTTTGTTTGTTTGATTAAGTGACTTAGATGGACCATGTTAGTGATGTCTTTTTCTCCCACAACATGAAGCCTCTCATGACAGGATTGATGCCGATCCTCAGAGGCTGCACAGTCAGCCTGTGATGATAGCAGTCTTTGCAAGGCTCTCTGTGACCATCTCTTTCCTTTATATTTTATTAAGCTGCCTGCCTCTGTTGGTGTCACACTCAAATCTTAGGCTCCACTGATTCCTTGCAGATTACTCTACTGTTTTTTTCTTTCCGGTTTGCTTACTTTGTTCTTCTTTGCAACTTAATCATTTTAAAAATTGCTTTTATTGTATTATTATACAACCTAGTATCCCCAATATATTCTTTTTTAAGTTGTAGTATAATTGATTTACAATATTATGCTAGTTTCAGATGTATAGCACAGTGATTCTATTATACAAATATGTGTATATATAGATGTATATTTTTCAGATTACTTTCCCTCATAGATTATTACAAAATATTGAGTATAGTTCCCTGTGCTATATAGTAGGTCTTGTTGGTTATCTATTTTATGTATCTGAGTGCATGAGTGCTCAGTCATGTGTGATTCTTTGTGACCCCCATGGACTATATATAGCCTGTCAGGCTCCTCTGTCCATAAAATTTCCCAGGCAAGAATATTGGAATGAGTTGCCATTTCCTCCTCCAGGGGATTTTCTTTACCCAGGGATCGAACCTGTGTCTCTTGAGTCTCCTGCATTGGCAGGCAGTTTCTTTACCACCTGAGTCACCAGGGGAGCCCTATTTATATATAGTAGTATGTGTCCATTATGCTCGACTGTTTTTAACAATGTCCTAGGATGTAAATTGCTGTTTAGTCTGATTCAGTTAAATCGTCACCAGCATTTAAGGGCTAATGAGGTATACATATAATCAGTTCAGTTCAGTCGCTCAGTCGTGTCTGACTGTTTGCGACCCCATGAATCGCAGCATGCCAGGCCTCCCTGTCCATCACCACCTCCTGGAGTTCACTCAGACTCACGTGCATCGAGTCAGTGCTGCCATCCAGCCATCTCATCCTCTATCGTCCCTTTCTCCTCCTGCCCCCAGTCCCTCCCAGCATCAGAGTCTTTTCCAGTGAGTCAGCTCTTCCCATGACGTGGCCAAATTATTGGAGTTTCAGTTTTACCATCAATCCTTCCAGTGAACACCCAGGATTGCTTTAGAATGGACTGGTTGGGTCTCCTTGCAGTCCAAGAGACTCTCAAGAGTCTTCTCCAACACCACAGTTCAAAAGCATCAATTCTTCGGTGCTCAGCTTTCTTCACAGTCCAACTCTCAGATCCATACATGACCACTGGAAAAACCATAGCCTTGACTAGACGGACCTTTGTTGGCAAAGTAATGTCTCTGCTTTTCAATATGCTATCTAGGTTGGTCATAACTTTCCTTCCAAGGAGTAAGCGTCTTTTAATTTCATGGCTGCAATCACCATCTGCAGTGATTTTGGAGCCCCCCAACATAAAGTCAGCCATTGTTTCCACTGTTTCCCCATCTATTTGCCATGAAGCGATGGGACCAGATGCCATGATCTTCGTTTTCTGAATGTTGAGCTTTAAGCCAACTTTTTCACTCTCCTCTTTCACTTTCATCAAGAGGCTTTTTAGTTCCTCTTCACTTTCTGCCATAAGGGTGGTGTCATCTGCATATCTGAGGTTATTGATATTTCACTTGATTCCAGCTTGGGCTTCTTCCAGCCCAGCATTTCTTATGATGTACTCTGCATATAAGTTAAATAAGCAGGGTGACAATATACAGCCTTGACGTACTCCTTTTCCTATTTGGAACCAGTCTGTCGTTCCATGTCCAGTTCTAACTGTTGCTTCCTGACCTCCATATAGGTTTCTGAAGAGGCAGGTCAGGTGGTCTGGTATTCCGATCTCTTTCATAATTTTCCACAGCTTATTGTGATCCACACAGTCAAAGGCTTTGGCATAGTCAATAAAGCAGAAATAGATGTTTTTCTGGAACTCTCTTGCTTTTTCCATGATCCAGCGGATGTTGGCAAGTTGATCTCTGGTTCCTCTGCCTTTTCTAAAACCAGCTTGAACATCTGGAAGTTCATGGTTCACATATTGCTGAAGCCTGGCTTGGAGAATTTTGAGCATTACTTTCCTAGCGTGTGAGATGAATGCAATTGTGTGGTAGTTTGAGCATTCTTTGGCATTGCCTTTCTTTGGGATTGGAATGAAAACTGACCTTTTCCAGTCCTGTGGCCACTGCTGAGTTTTCCAAATTTGCTGGCATATTGAGTGCAGCACTTTCACAGCATCATCTTTCAGGATTTGAAATAGCTCAACTGGAATGCCATCACCTCCACTAGCTTTATTCGTAGTGATGCTTTCTAAGGCCCTCTTGACTTCACATTCCAGGATGTCTGGCTCTAGGTGAGTGATCACACCTTCATAACCTTTGTGATTATCTGGGTCATGAAGCTCTTTTTTGTACAGCTCTTCTGTGTATTTTTGCCACCTCTTCTTAATATCTTCTGCTTCTGTTAGGTCCATACCATGTCTGTCCTTTATCGAGCCCATCTTTGCATGAAATTGCTATTATTTTCTCCTACTCTGAGGGTTATCTCTAATTTTCTTGAAGAGATCTCTAGCCTTTCCCATTCTGTTGTTTTCCTCTATTTCTTTGCATTGATCGCTGAGGGAGGCTTTCTTATCTCCTCTTGCTATTCTTTGGAACTCTGTATTCAGATGCTTATATCTTTCCTTTTCTCCTTTGCTTTTCACTTCTCTTCTTTTCACAGCTATTTGTAATTATGTATAATAATTACTATAACGTGGAAGATTGGCAATCTGATGTTTTAAGTTTCTTTGCCTTTGTTTTTTTCAACTTACATTAGCTTTATTGCTGTTGATTGAAAGAGATCAAACTGAAACTACAGCTATTTCATGCAGATGCCTTTCACTGCAATTTAATAACTAGCGAAAAATAAAACCAATCCCCAAAACCAAAGCACTCTGTCACTGTGTATACAGTCATGGGCACCTAGGAATTTAAGTTGATAATAGTCATATAATGTGTTTTTATATCATGAAACCCCTTTTATTTTTACTTTTTTAAAAATTTATTTTTTAATTCAAGGATAATTGCTTTACAGAATTTTGTTGTTTTCTTTCAAACCTCAACATGAATCAGCCATAGGTATACATATGTCCCCTTCCTTTTGAACCTCCCTCCCATCTCCCTCCCCATCCCACACTTCTAGGTTGATACAGAGCCCCTGTTTGAGTTTCCTGAGCCATACAGCAAATTCCCATTGGCTATCTATTTTACATATGGTAATGTAAGTTTCCATGTTACTCTTTCTATACATCTCACCCTCTCCTCCCCTGTCCCCATGTCCATAAGCCTATTCTCTGTGCCTATTTCTCTATTGCTGCCCTGTAAATAAATTCTTCAGTACCATTTTTCTAGATTCCATCTATATGCATTAGAATATGATATTTACTTTCTCTTTCTGACTTACTTCATTCTATATAATAGGTTTCAGGTTCATCCACCTCATTAGAACTGACTCAAATGCATTCATTTTTATGGCTGAATAATATTCCATTGTGTATATATACCACAATTTCTTTATCCATTCATCTGTTGATGGACATCTAGGTTGCTTCCATGTTCTAGCTATTGTAAATAGTGTTGCAGTGAGCAATGGGATACATGTGTCTTTTTCAATTTTGGTTTCCTCTGGGTATATGCGTAGGAGTGGGATTGCTGGGTTATATGGTGGTTTTATTCCTAATTATTTAAGGAATCTCCATACCATCTTCCATAGTGGCTGTATCAATTTACATTTGCTCCAAAAGTGCAAGAGTGTTCCCTTTTCTCCACACCCTCTCCAGCATTTATTGTTTGTAGACTTTTTGATGATGGCCATTCTGACCAGTGTAGGGTGATATCTCATTGTAGTTTTGGTTTGCATAGCTCTAATAATGAGTGATGTTGAGCATTGTTTCATGTGTTTGTTAGCCATCTGTATGTCTTCTTTGGAGAAATGTCTGTTTAGGTCTTTTCCCCGCTTTTTGATTGGCTTGTTTGTTTTTCTGGTATTGAGTTGTATGAGCTGCTTATATATTTTGGAAATTAATCCTTTGTTTCATTTGCTATTATTTTCTCCTACTCTGAGGGTTGTCTTTACACCTTGCTTACTGTTTCCTTTGCTGTGCAAAAGCTTTTAAGTTTAATCAGGTCCCACTTGTTTACTTTGTTTTTATTTCCATTACTCTAGGAGGTGGGTCATAGAGGATCTTTCTTTGATTTAAGTCATCAAGTGTTCTGCCTGTGTTTTTCTCTAAGAGTTTTATAGTTTCTGGTCTTACATTTAGGTCTTTAATCCATTTTGAGTTTATCTTTGTGTATGGTGTTAGGAAGTGTTCTAATTTCATTCTTTTACATGTAGTTGTCCAGTTTTCCCAGCACCATTTATTGAAGAGGCTGTCTTTGCCCCATTGTATATTCTTGCCTCCTTTGTCAAAAATAAAGTACCCATAGGTGTGCGGGCTTATTGCTGGGCTTTCTATCTTGTTCCATTGGTCTGTATTTCTGTTTTTGTGTCAGTACCATACTGTCTTGATGACTGTAGCTTTGTAGTATAATCTAAAGTCAGGAAGGTTGATTCCTCCAGTTCCATTCTTCTTTCTCAAGACTGCTTTGGTTATTCGGGGTCTTTGGTATTTCCATATGAATTGTGAAATGTTTTTGTTCTAGTTCTCTGAAAAATGTCATTGGTAATTTGATAGGGATCGCGTTGAATCTGTAGATTGTGGTTGATAGTATAGTCATTTTTACAGTATTGATTCTTCCTACCCAGGAACATGGAATATCTCTCCATCTGTTTATGTCATCTCTGATTTCTTTCATTAGTGTCTTATAATTTTCTGTGTACAGCTTTTTTGTTTCCTTAGATAAGTTTATTCCGAGATATTTCTTTCTGTTGCAATGGTGAATGAGATTGATTGCTTAATTTCTCTTTCTGATTTTTCATTGTTAGTATATAGAAATACAAGTGATTTCTGTGCATTGATTTTATATGTTACAACTTTGTTAAGTTCACTGATTAGCTCTAGTAATTTTCTGATACTATGTTTAGGGTTTTCTATGTACAGTATCATGTCATCTGCAAATAGTGAGAGCTTTACTTTTCTGATCTGGATTCCTTTTATTTCTTTGATTCCTTTTATTTCTCTGATTGCTGTAGCTAGGACTTCTAGAACTATGTTGAATAATAGTGGTGAAAGTGGACACCCTTGTCTTGTTCCTGATCTTAGGGGGAATGCTTTCAGTTTTTCACCATTGAGAATAATGTTTGATGTAGGTTTATAATATATGCCCTTTACTGTGTTGAGGTAGGTTCCTTCTATGTCCATTTTTGAAGAGTTTTAATCATAAATGGGTGCTGAATTTTGTCAAAGGCTTTTTCTGCATCTATTGAGATGATCATATGGTTTTTATCTTTCAATTTGTTAATATGGTATATCACATTGATTGACTTGTGTAGATTGAAGAATCCTTGCATCCCTGTAATAAACCCAACTTGTTCATGGTGAGCTTTTTGATGTGTTGCTGAATTCTGTTTGCTAAAATTTTGTTGAGGATTTTTGCATCTATGTTCATCAATGATATTGGTCTGTGTTTTCTTTCTTTGTGTTGTCTGTCTGGTTTTCATATCAGGTGATGGTGGCCCCTTAGAATGAGTTTGGAAGTGTTCCTTCAGTTCAGTTCAGTTCAGTCACTCAGTCGTGTCTGACTCTTTGCGACCCCATGAATCGCAGCACACCAGGCCTCCCTGTCCATCACCATCTCCC
>NW_024070210.1:51810156-51856251 GCF_014754425.2 Oryx dammah
GGTGGTGTCATCTGCATATCTGAGGTTATTGATATTTCTCCTGGCTATCTTGATTCCAGCTTGTGCTTCTTCTAGCCCAGTGTTTCTCATGATGTACTCTGCATATAAGTTAAATAAGCAGGGTGACAATATACAGCCTTGACATACTCCTTTTCCTATTTGGAACCAGTCTGTTGTTCCTTCCTCTGCAGTTTTTTGAAAGAGTTTTAGAAGGATAGGCATTAGCTCTTCTCTAAATGTTGGGGTACATTTCTCCTGTGAAGCCATCTGGTCCTGGGCTTCTGTTTTTTTGGGAGATTTTTGATCACAGTTATCACAGTTTCAATTTCAGTGCTTATAATTGTATTGTTCGTAATTTCTATTTCTTCCTGATTCAGTCTTGAAAGATTGAACTTTTCTAAGAATCTGTCCATTTCTCCCAGGTTATCCATTTTATTGCCATATAGTTGTTCACAATAGTCTCTTATAATCCTTTGTATTTCTGCATTGTCTGTTGTAACCTCTCCTGTTTGTTGATTTGATTCTTCTCTCTATTTTCCTGATGAGTCTGGCTAAAGGTTTGTCAATTTTGTTTATCTTCCCAAAGAACCCACTTTTGGTTTTATTAATCTTTACTGTTGTTTCTTTCATTTCTTTTTCATTTATTTCTGCTCTGCTCTTTATGATTTCTTTCCTTCTACTAATTTTTTTTCTTCTTTTCTAGTTGTTTTAGGTGTAAAGTTAGGTTGGCTAGTTGATGTTTTTCTTGTTTCTTGAGGTAGGATTATATTGCTATAAACGTCCCTCTTAGAACTGCTTTTGCTGCATCCCATAGGTTTTGAGTTGTCTTGTTTTCATTGTCATTTGTTTCTAGAAATATTTTGATTTCCCTTTTGATTTCTTCAGTAACCTGTTGGTTGTTTAGCAACATATTGTTTAATCTCCATGTGTTTGTGTTTCTTTCAGTTTTTTCCTTGTAATTGATACCTAGTCTCATAGCGTTGTGGTCAGCGAAGATGCTTAACACGATTTCAATTTTCTTAAATTTACTGAGATTTGATTTGTGACCCAAGATGCGGTCTATCCTGGAGAATGTTCCATGTGCACTTGAGAAGAAGGTGTATTCTTCTGCATTTGGATGGAATGTCCTGAAGATATTAATGAGATCCATCTCATCTAATGTGTCATTGAAGACTTGTGTTTCCTTATTAATTTTCTGTTTTGATGATCTGTCCATTGGTGTGAGTTGGGTGTTAAAAGTCTCCTACTATTATTGTGTTACTGTCAATTTCTCTTTTTATGTCTGTTAGTATTTGTCTTATATACTGAGGTGCTCCTATATCATGAACCCCTTTTATTAATGTTGAATTATTTTCTAATATAGATATATCCCAAGGCTCTCTTACAAAATGCAGTGAAAACATGGGAACAGACCAAAATTTACACAAAGGGGACAAACAAGTTGTAGAACAATAATAAGGTCTTCTCAGGATGATATAGGATGTTTCTCTCTGTTTCTACTCCGGTCTCTCACCTCCTTTTTTCTTTTTTTTTTTTTTAGACTTTTTATTTTGTATTGGCATATAGCTGATTAAAGGGCTTCCCCAGTGGCTCAGCATTAGAGAATCCGCCTGCAATGCAAGAGATGTGCGTTCAATCCCTGGGTCAGGAAGGTCCCTGGAGGAGGGCATGGTAACCCACTTCAGTATTCTTGCCTGGAGAATCCTATGGATGGAGGAGCCCGGCTACAGTCCATAGCGTCACAGAGTTGGACATGACTGAAGTGACTGAGCACGCACGTAGCCTATTAATAATGTTGTGATAGTTTCAGGTGAACAGTGAAGGGACTCAGCCATACATACATATCATAAAACCTCTTGATAATGCCAATATTTTGTTAGGCCATAACACCCATATTAGAAGCTTAGATTATGATACAGTAGTCCCAAGGGAATACACCCCAAGACTCCCAGTGGGTGCCTGAAACTGGGGATAGCACTGAAGCCTCCCTATATATATACTATGTTTTTTCCTATATACTTATCCCTGCGAGAAAGTTTAATTTATAACTTAGGCAAAATAAGAGATTAACAATAATTAATAATAAAATAGAATAATTATAAGAGTTTACTGTAAAAAATATTGTATGAATGTGGTCTCTCTCTCAGAGTATCTTATTGTAGTGTATTTACCTTTGGAAGGTTGTGAGATTATAAAATGCCTATGTGAAGAGATGAAGTAAAATGAATGACTTAGGCATTCTGTAAGTGTCATTGCTTTTTAAATGCCATATGCTACCATGTCACAAGCTGTAAGAGAAGATCTGCCTAAGCATGAAACTCAAGTCATGTCTGTGGTTAGACATTTGGGACTCTGTTCTGGACTTTTAACCACCTCCTTGCCATCATTGATCAGACAGCCAAGTGATAGAGTCATTCTGCCACCTAACTGCCACAGCCAAGAGCTGTACCTGGAAGACAGCTGTCCAGAGACCCCAAAAGGGAAATTTTGGAATGAATACATTAGCAGTTCATCTATAATATTACATCAAGATAAAACAGGACAACTGGTTGGAATTCAGTGCAGGTTCTTGTTTAACTAAATCTATTGAGTCATGCCTACAGCTACATGTGAGCCTCAAGACTGCCTTTTATGATGTGTGTTTTTTGAGAAGAAAGGAAGGGGGCTTCCCTGGTGGTCCATTGGTTAAGAGTCTGCCTGCCAGTGCAGGGGACACAGGTTTGATCCCTGGTTCAGGAAGACATACTATTCCGTCACTTGTTTCTTCATGGCAGTATTTTGTGGGCCTCCTTCCAGTATGCACATGACCTAACTGACTTTTTAATTAAATATGGGATATTCTGTTCCATGTATGTATCATAATTTAATATATTTAGCCACTCCTGTATTAATGGAAATGTGTGTTGTAGCTCCGATACTTTGACCACCTGATGTGAAGAGCTGACTCATTGGAAAAGATCCTGATGCTGGGAAAGATTGAGGGCAGGAGGAGAAGGGGGAGACAGAGGATGAGATGGTTGGATGGTATCATTGACTCAATGGACATGAGTTTGAGCAAGCTCTGGGAGATGATGGACAGGGAAGCCTGGTGTGCTGCAGTCCATGGGGTTGCAAAGAGTCAGACATGACTGAGTGACTGAACAACAACAATGTTGTAGTGTTTGTGTTTCCAAGTGAGACAAAATATGGAAGCCAAGCTATAGCTAGTGCAAATCTGTGAGCCATGGCTTTAGGATCATTTTGAGACCTTTTCAAGTAACTTATTTAAACATAGTCTGTCCCTTGAACTGCTTTATGAAGATGATAAACTTGTATGATGTAAATTTCCATCTGACAAATTTCCATCCAATAAGCTGTTATTTGAATTGGAAAATAATATTTGTGTATTTCATGGTAATTTAAAAATTCAGATTTCTCTAAATATAATTTAGATAATGTTTTGCTTAAAAATTTTGAGCTCAAAAGTAAAAAGAAGGGTCTGTATTTGATATTGTTTTTTAGGCATCATTTGTGAGTGGGATGATTTTGAGGACTAAATGAACTAATATTTAGTTCATGCATAAGTCCGTGTTTAATTCATGCATAATATTATGCATCTTGGACAGTGCATGGTACGTAGTAAATATTCCTTATAGTCATTCATTGGCAAGTATTTATTGAGCCCCTACTACAAGCAAGGCAATGTGCTCAGCACTGGGGTTTTAGTGATAGAAAAGGCAGTTGCCCTTCTTCCTTAAATGTAGTTTATATTCCTTCTAATAGGAGAGATAGACATTAAGCAAATTATTGCAAAATAATTATTTCTTTTACTTATGATTCTGGTTTATAGATTTGGGGGGAGTTTCTGTAGAAATGATCATATCATCTGCATATATTGGCAGTTTAATTTCTTCTTTTCTGATCCTCATATCCTTAGTCTCTCTTTTTTGTCATCTTGTACTGGGTAAAATCTTCAGTACAGTTCATTAGAAATTTAACAAGGAGCATCTTTCTCTTGTTTTCAACTTTAATGAGAATACTTCCAGAGTTTTTCCATTTTTTGGATGATGATTAATCATGGATTCATCAAATTTGGGAAGTTTTCTTGCACTCCAGATTTACTAAGACTCTTTATAATTTGTATCGAGTTTTCTCAATAGTTTTTGCATCTATTCAAATCACAGATTTCTCTCTTAATCTGTTAATGTAAATTTAGCAAGGTGGTTACTAATATTAAAGTACAAAGATCAGTTTCTTTACTATAAACCAATAGGAGACAACTAGAAAACATACTTAAAATGACGATGTTATTTAAACTAAAATCAGGGAATGTGTAATAACTAGGCATATATCTAACAAAAATTGTTCAAGACTTCTTGAAAATTAAAAAAAATGGTTAAGAAATAATAAGAAAACATAAATAAATAGAAACAGGTATTATATTCAAGGGTAGGAAGTCTTTAATATCTTTAAAAATATCAGTTTTCACAAATTAATCTTCAGAATCAGTGAAATTCCAATTAGATTCCAGAGTTTTATGGAGAAACTTGATAAGATGATCCTAATGTTTGTACATCAGTTAAAAGTCAGAAATACTCAAGATACTTATGAAGATGACCAAAGAGGGGAGAATTGCCCTACTAGATACCAAGACTTGCTATGAAACTGTAGTTATTAAGATGTTATGTTGGTGGCTTAGGGATAGAGAAATTGAACAGTGGAATAGGATAGAAAGTCCAGAATTGAATCACACATGTATGGGACTTTGATATATGTCATAGACGGCATAGCAGATCCGTGGAGAAAGGAGAGACTGTTAAGTAAATGGAGCTAGAAAATTTATCCATTTCAAAAAAGATTCATTTTTTCCCTATCTCATATCAGATATAAAATCACCTCCAGATGAGTAAAGGACTTAAATACTAAACATAAGACTTAAAACTTAATACAAACATACAGAGAAATATCTTTTAGACCTTTTGGTAGGGGAGGATTTCTTCTTGATATAGAAGGCATTGAGAAGTTATTTAAAGTGTTGCTCACCATTCTTAAATAAGAAAATGAGAAGTTACAAATGGAGGAAGACATTGTATAGTAAAAAGTTGTGTCAAGAATATATGTACAAGTTGAGAATAATGCAAACAATCCAGTGTAACAGTGGGTAAGAGACATGAACTGACATCAAAGAAGAAATACACATGGCCAATAAGCATGTGAGGAGATTCAGTAGCATTGGTTGATATTGAAATAAAAATTTCAAAAAGCAGCAATATATGCTTTCTCACTCCCAGTAGATTGGCATCTAAAATATCCAAAAATGCCAAGCGTTAGAGAGGGTGTAGGTGCACAAGATCTCTTACCTATTGTTAGTGGGAGTATAAACTAGTGAGGGCTGATATTACCTCTCAGTGCTGCATATCCACATACTTTGAGATCCATCAGTTTATGCCCAAGATAACTTGTACCACAGGAGGGTATGTTCATAGCAGCATTGTTGGAAATAGCAAAGTCTTGCAATACCCAAAGTGCCCATTAGTGGAAGTTTGGAAAATAAATTGTAACAAACAATAGAATGTTATTTTGTAGTTAAAATGAATAACTACTGTACTGTTTAACAATATAGTTGAAGCTTAGCAATAAGTGAAAACAATAAGTATCAAAATATTACATATGACATAATGGCTTTTGTAACAATTGAATTCAACTAATACACACATACACATACTTTTAAGAAATATATATGTGTGCTACTGCTGCTAAGTCGCTTCAGTCGTGTCCGACTCTGTGTGACCTCATAGACGGCAGCCCACCAGGCTCCGCTGTCCCTGGGATTCTCCAGGCAAGAACACTGGAGTGGGTTGCCATTTCCTTCTCCAATGCATGAAAGTGAAAAGTGAAAGGGAAGTTGCTCAGTCATGTCCAACTCTTAGCGACCCCATGGACTGCAGCCTACCAGGCTCCTCCATCCATGGGATTTTCTAGGCAAGAGTATAGGAGTGGGTTGCCACTGCCTTCTTCACAATATATATGTGTATATATATATTAATACATAAACAGACATGTATATGTGTGTGCAATACAGTCTTAAAAGGAGAACAAGGGAATGATGACACAGGATTTAAAATAGGAACAGTTATTTAAAAATAATTAACTGAATAAAGTGAGCCGTGAATAAAGTGAGCAGCAGATGGTGATTGCAGCCATGAAATTAAAAGATTCTTGTTCCTTGGAAGAAAAGTTATGACCAACCTAGTCAGCATATTAAAAAGCAGACCTTTGCCAACAAAGGTCTGTCTAGTCAAAGCTATGGTTTTTCTAGTAGTCATGTATGGATGTGAGAGTTGCACGTGAGAGTTGGACCATAAAGCAGGCTGAGCACTGAAGAATTGATGCTTTTGAACTATGGCGTTGGAGAAGATTCTTGAGAGTCCATTGACCTGCAAGGAGATCAAACCAGTTAATCCTAAAGGAAATCAGTCCTGAATATTCATTGGCAGGGCTGATGCTTAAGCTGAAACTCCAATACTTTGGCCACCTGATGTGAAGAGACAACTTATTAGAAAAGGCTCTGATGCTGGGAAAGATTGAAGGCAGGAGGAGAAGGGGACAACAGAGGATAAGATGGTTGGATGGCATCACAGACTCAATGGACATAAGTTTGAGCAAGGTCTAGAAGTTGGTGAAGGACAGGGAAGCCTGGCATGGTGCAGTCCTTGGGGTCGCAAAGAGACAGACACAACTGAGAGACTGGACAATAACAGCAAGTAGAAAATGATAATAATAGTGGTAGTAATAGTAATAATAATAAATTTTAAGAAGTTCAGCAAAAGAAAAAAGTGGGGTATCCGGAAAGTGTTTAATTGCTATACCTGATCTCCAGGAAGGGTTCAGTAAGGAAGTGACTATTGTGCTTAGCTTGAGGGATGTATAGTACCTAGTCAGGTGATAAGGTCAAGGAAGAAGACTTCATCCAGAGAGAACAGCCTGGGTGAAGGCCTTAAAGTGGGGAAGAAGTGAAGTAAGTTCAAAGGCCTGCAATGTAATGGTGTGGCTGAGTACAGAGGAAAAAAGGGACAGAATATATAAGATGATGCAGGGAGGTAGGTGGCTTGGGACTTACTCTTTCTAAGCATTTTGAAGGATTTTGGTTTTATCCTAGAAAAGCAGAAAATTGTACAAAGAATTTATTCAGAATTTAGTTTGATTTTTCTTTGCTCACACTTTTGTTTCTTTGGGGTTAATACCTAGATTGCAGGGTACATCAAAATATATTCATGTTTCAAGATTTGGAGTATATACTGCCAAGTTGCCCTCAAGAAAATTTGTAAAATTTACTATTCCACCTGCAATGTGTGATGTAGCTTAATTCTACAAACTCCAATGTTGGGCAGTAAATGTTAAAAATATTTCCAATATAGATGGATAGTGACATGATTGCTGCTTTGTGTCTATTTCATTATGACTATTGAAATTTACACATGTCTATATGCAGTTTTCAGATTGTGTTTCAAAATATTAAAAATATTTTCATCAATATTAAAATTTTTATCCTAATACATTTTCTGTTATTTCCAAAGAGGATTATAGCACTTTAATCAAATGATTAAGCTAAACAGGTTGTTCAACTTAGAGAAAATGTGAGTCATTACCAAGTAAAATCTCAAGAAGTTTGAAGTAATTGAGCTAGTAGCTTACTTCTTTCAGAGTCTACAAAAAATTAAATTTTCCAAAAATTTTCTCAGTTTGTTGTTTCTTGCATCCTCCTCCTTCTCTCTGGGTGTTCTTTTCTTCTTACTGAAGCACATTATTTAATGACTTTTTCAGTATGAGTGTGTGGGCGATGCATTTCTTAATCTTTGTATGTCTGAAATGTCTTTATTTTGCACTTATTCTTGGATAATAGATTTGTTCCCCACAGTCCATAGAAGCTGTTTCTCCAATATCTTCTGATATTCATTGTCTTCTGGTATCTATTGTGTGCTATCAATCTTATAGTCAGTCAAAAAAATCATTTTGTCTTTGGTCTCTGGTAGCTTTTAAGCTTTTATCTTTATCTTGGGTTATAGGAATTTCACCATGATCTGTTTAGTTTTGCTTATGCCACTTGGTATTCACTGAATACTTTAAAACTCATGTCTTTCTTCAGTCTTAGAAAATCTACAGCACTCACACCTGAAATATTGCTTCTTTGCCATTCTCTCCATTTTTTTAAAAAATTCTTCAACCTCCCTTTGACTTATGTTAGCATCTCTTTATTTGTCCTCTCTCTTTCTTCACTATTTCTTCATGTTTTGCATCTCTGTCTGGCTTTGGTGCATTCTGAGCAGGCTCCTTGCTACTTTCTTATAATTCATTGATTTTATCTTCAATCATGTTTAGTCTAGAGTTTGTCAGGTCTACTAAGAAAATTTTAGCTTATTTTTAGGATTTCTAATTTTCTTCTCTTAACCGCTTGTTCTTTTTTTAAATCTCTACCTAAAAAAAAAAAATAAGAGTTCTCGTGATGGATGTTAATCTCTCTTTCATTTTTGAGTACCTAACATGTATGTATTTTAAGCTCATTTGATCCGAGGCCATACATGTGAGTTGAAGGAAAGCTGGCAGTAGTAAGAACAGAAGCCACGGGAGTCCAGGCTCACGTAATTTACTTCTGCCTTTAGGACCATTAGGCTTGATGTCTACGTATTCCTTCCCCTCCAAGATAGCGTCCTGCACACGTGCCCACATCTGTGGCTTGGTGTTCGCAATGGGCTGCCCAGATTGCCTGGTCCCCCAGTGACCCCTGCTTAGGCATGTCGTTTCTACTGGAGCCCAGTAGCAAGCTGGCGGGTCCTTCTTAATGCAGGAATGATTGTGTTGGAACAGGACATGACTTTGCTCTCAATTCCTAGGAGGTCATTCTGTGACTCTCCTATTAGGGTTTGACAGAGGCTTCATAGCCCAGATTACCACAGATACTTTGCATACCTTTAGAACTGCCGAGTCATAAGGCTCAAGGGCAGAGTACCTGGGACCAGCTGCAGAACTTTCCCTTGCTCTGGAGCACACTCAAAGCACATAGCCTTACAGGTGGTTTGGTAAAATGGGAATAGTGCTTTCAGATGTGGTAGAAGTTGCCTCCAAAATCCAGAGGCCCTGAACTTGAGAGGTGGAGGGGGCACTGTAGAGTGACAGGCCACATCTGGCTCACTCTGTAAGCTTTTGTTCCTGGGCTCTCACTGCATATTCAGTTTTGTACTGATGAGCATTGTAAAGCCTTTGTTTTGTTAATGGTTACATCTCTAGTCTTACTGAGCAACATCCCTGTGGTTTAACTTAAAAACCATAATGTGAGCAGCTCTCTAAATTCATCCAAATCTCTGTTAAAAGGGATGATTCATAGTGTAGTTTCTCTGAGTGGGATCATGCACTTTATAGTATGCAAGGAAGCTTCAGCGCATGTTTTAAAACTTTGATAAGAATTTCCTTTGTTGTTTATCTGGATAGATGTGACGCCAGCATAGCCAGACTCTCTGCCGAGCACAAAACAACCTATGAGGGCCTCCAGCACTTGAACAAAGAACAGCAAGCTGCCAAACTCATCTTGGAAACAAAAATCAAAGACGCAGAGGGACAGGTATGACCTGTTTCAGGTAGCTTTTTTCTTAGGTAGCTTTTTGAAAGTGGGTATTTGTTCTTATCTAAGAATAACATGGGTTTAATTATTTCCTGCAGGAGAAACTAGTCAGGGCACTCAGCATAAGCATCCCTCTTCTTCCTCCTTCTATTTCACTGGAGTGGCCCTTTGTAAGAATGCAACCAAAATGCCAAGATTTGTCAGTACACTCCTAATTTTAAGTATTCTTTTCCCTCATTCTTCAAACAATATGTTCCAGAAATTCTAACTTATATCTCCAAAACCGTGTCTTAGACAGATAAGTGATAAAAGTGTTGTTTTACAGGCTTTTACAGGCCACTAATCCCAATTTTGGATTCAGGAAATAGTTTATTCATAGGATTTATGGGCTGCCTCATCACACAGTTTGTATATGGGGAAAGCTAGAGGGTTGGCTAGCTATTAAATTTCAGAGTATTCCACCTTGCAATTCACAGGTTAATTTCTTAAAGCAAAATTCTTGGCATTTCACAGTTTGTTTTTTGGCTACTTAGAAGTTTTCCTTTGCCATAATGGGGCCTGTCTTCTAGGACTTTCTCTGCAATGTCTGTTTTACTTGCTGTTCTTCATTTGAAGAGAGACCACTCCAGTATTCTTGCCTGGAGAATTCCACTTCATGGTTTTATAATAATTAATTTTTTTTTTACAGAAACAGCTTTGGATCCTTATTGGAGGCAGCTAGGATACAAATATGTCTAATCCAATAAATTGACTAAGTACCCCCTTTTATTAGAATGAAAAAAAAGAAAAAGTGTTAGTTGCTTAATCATGTCTGACTTTTTGCGACCCCATGGACTGTAGCCCACCAGGCTTCTCTGTCGATGGGGATTCTGCAGGCAAGAATGTTGGAGTGGTTTGCTATGCCCTCCTCCAGGGGATCTTTCCAACTCAGGGATTGAACCTGCATCTCTTACATGCCAATGCCAACAACCTTGGCAGGTGGGTTCTTTACCACTAGCCTCACCTGGGAAGCTGAAAAATTATGTTTCCTGATAACTTAACCTGCATCTGGAGGTAAATCTGAGACCTAATGGGTTTTGTAAGTGATAAAAATCCCATCCTTTATGACTAGTAGCCACACTAAGGGTAGAAATTCCAAGGTAAAAATGACTTCTATTTTGTGCCAGCAGGGGGAAGTCTTGGTCCTGGGCAGGAGCTGGGCTTGCTCAACAGGGATCTGTAGTTGAGTGCTCACTGCATGATGAATATTTTGGCAGTACTGCTGGTCTTCATTTTTTTTTTTGGCTATGTCCTGCAGCCTGTTGGGATCTCAGTTCCCTGACCAAAGATTGAACCTGGACCACAGCAGTGAAAGCCCAGAATCTTAACCCCTAGGCCACCAGGAAACTCCCCTGGTCTTGATTTTTGATGGGTGTGTATAAAAGAATTAGAAGTGGAGAGATTAGGTGGACTCCTAAATGAATTTATTACATCAGATTGAATTTAATGCCATGGACGAGAATACATGTCACTAATGTTTTCTGAAATTACCTCTGAAAAGGTTTGATGTGGTATTTACAAGTGAAGTTTCTTTTCCAGATCTCTCAGCTTTTAAACAGAGTGGACTTATCAATATCAGAGCAAAGCACCAAACTGAAGATGTCCCACAGAGATAGTAACCACCAGCTTCAGCTTTTGGATACTAAGTGAGTAATCAACTTAGAAAAATCTGTTTTGGTTGATGTTCTTTATACTACAATTTTTTCCCCTTTTGGTTTTTATTTATTGTACAAAGTGAAAACCGTAATGGAAGTTCACAGGGAAAGTTTCCTTGTAGCCTGTTACCACTTTACCTTCCTAATTATTGTTTTTAGTGACTGGATAATAATCCATCTATTCATCCAATAAATATTTCTGGGCCTAGATGAACATGACCTGGGTGCTGAGAATCTGAAGAAGAATAGGCTTTGTTCTTACCCTTGTGGAGCTGATAGTCTAGGGAGCTGATGAATGTTAATGGAATAATCACTTGAATGAGTGCATGCTATGTTATTACTAAATGGTGATACATGCTTTGAAGGAAAGGTACATGATTGCGGCAGGCTGATTAGTGGTTCCTGCAAATATCACCATGTTCTAATTCCTGTGAATATGTTATGGCATTGTTGTTGTTCCGTCACTCAACCATTCCAACTCTTTGTGACCCCATGGACTGCAGCATGCCAGGCTTCCCTATTCTTCACCGTCTCCCAGAGCTTGCTCAAACTCATGTCCATTGAGTTGGTGATGTCATTCAACCATCTTATCCTCTGTCGTCCCCTTCTCCTGCTTTCAATCTTTCCCAGCATCAGGGTCTTTTCCAATGAGTCAGTTCTTCACATCAGGTGGCCAAAGTATTGAAACTTCAGTTTTAGCATCAGTCCTTCCAGTGAATATTCAGGATTGATTTCCTTTGGGATTGACTGGTTTGATCTCCTTGCAGTTGTAGGGACTCTCAAGAGTCTTCTCCAACACCACAGTTTGAAAGCATCAATTCTTTGCAGTCAGCTTCTTTATGGTCCAACTCTCACATCCATACATGACTACTGGAAAAATCATAGCTTTGTCTATACAGACCTTTGTCAGCAAAATAATGTCTCTGCTTTTTAATATGCTGTCTAGTTTTGTCATAGCTTTTCTTCCAAGGAGCAAGCATCTTTTAATTTCATGGCTGCCGTCACCATCCACGGTGATTTTGGAGCCCAAGAAAATAAAGTCTGTTACTGTTTCCTTTGTTTCCCAATCTATTTTCCATGAAGTGATGGATCAGATGCCATGATCTTTGGTTTTTAAATGTTGAGTTTTAAGCCAACTTTTTCACTCTCGTCTTTCACTTTCATCAAGAAGCTCTTTAGTTCTTTTTCGCTTTCTGCCATAAGTGTGGTGTCATCTGCATATCTGAGGTTATTGATATTTCTCCAGCAATTTTGATTCCAGCTTGTGCTTCATCCAGTCCAGCATTTTTCATGATGTACTCTACATATAAATTAAATAAACAGGGTTACAATATACAGCCTTGATGTACTCCTTTCCCAATGTGGAACTGGCCTGTTGTTCCATGTCCAGTTCTAACTGTTGCTTCCTGACCTGCATACAGATTTCTCAAGAGGCAGGTCAGGTGGTCTGGTATTCCCATCTGTTTAAGAATTTTCCACAGTTTGTTGTGAATCATACAGTCAAAGGCTTTAGCATTACCAATGAAGCAGAAGTAGATGTTTTTCTGGAATTCTCTTGCTTTTTCGATGATCCAGTAGATGTTGGCAATTTGATCTCTGGTTCCTCTGCCTTTTCTAAATCCAGCTTGAACATCTGGCAGTTCTCAGTTCATGTACTGGTGAAGCCTAGCTTGGAGAATTTTGAGCATTATTTTTCTAGCATGTGAAATGAGTGCAATTGTGTAGTAGTTTGTACATTCTTTGCCATTGCCCTTCTTTGGGACTGGAATGAAAACTGACCTTTTCCAGTCCTGTGACCATTGCTGAGTTATGGCACATTAAATGGCAAATAGGAACTTTGCAAATGTGATTAAATTAAGGATCTTAAGATGAGTAATGTTATCTGAATCATCATTATTGATGTAATCTCCAGAGTCCCTGTAAGACGGAGGCAGGAGGGTCAGAATCAGGAGAGAAGGCCATGTGACAATGAAAGTGGAGATTGTAGTGTGATGTGCTTTGAAGGTGGGGAAGGGGGCCACAAGCCACGGAAGACAGGCAGTCACTAGAAGCTGAAAAAAGCAAGGGAATGATTCTCCCCTCAGACCCTTCAGAAGGGACCACCTCCACTCACAGCCCAACTTGAGTCCAGTGAGACTGAATTTAGACTTCTGGCCTTCAGGACCAAAAGGGAATAAACGTGTTGTTTTAAGCCACCAAGTGTATGGTGATCTGTCACAACAGCTGGGGGAAATGAGTACAGTAGTGCTGCTGGGGTTAGTGGCAGAGGCCTGGTTGTAGGGCCTTCCTGAGGAGGCAGTGTTCTGATCTGAGTGAGAGCTGAAGAATGAATGGCATTCACTAGCCCTTGGACTACAAGGAGATCAAACCCATCAATCCTAAAGGAAGTCAATCCTGAATATTCATTGTAAGGACTGATGCTGAAGCTGAAGCTCCAGTACGTTGGCCACCTGAAGTGAAAAGCCAACTCATTGGAAAAGACCGTGATGCTGGGAAGGATTGAAGGCAAAAGGAGAAGGGGGTGGCAGAGGAGGAGATGGTTAGATAGCATCATCAATTCAATGGACAGAGTTTAAGCAAATTCTAGGAGTCAGTGGAGGACAGAGGAGCCTGGCATGCTATAGTCCATAGGGTCGCAAAGAGCTGGGTTTGACTTAGCGACTGAACAACAAAGTAAACAGTGCGGTGAGGACCCAGGAGATGGAAGAGCCTGTTGTGTGAGAAGTGTGACGTGAAGGATATGCACAGTGTAGAAGGGGCTGGGTCAGGGCCTGAGGGTGGGGAATGAGGCTAGAGAGGAGGCAGGCCAGCGTACAGGACTTTACACAGTCAGGACTTCCTGTTTCTTTCCCTAGAGCAATAAGAAGCCATTGAAGGATTTTAAGCAGGTAGGGTGATATAGTCAGTTTATGTTATCTTATTTTATTTTTTTTACTGTATGGATTTTTATTTTAGTTTATTTTTTGCTTTACAATACTGTATTGGTTTTGCCATACATTGACATGAATCAGCCACGGGTACACATGAGTTCCCAATCCTGAACCCCCCTCCCCCCTCCCACCCCATATCATCTCTCTGGATCATCATTGAAAGAGACACGTGTACCCCAATGTTCATTGCAGCACTGTTTATAATAGCCAGGACATGGAAACAACCTAGATGTCCATCAGCAGATGAATGGATAAGAAAGCTGTGGTACATATACACAATGGAGTATTACTCAGCCATTAAAAAGAATACATTTGAATCAGTTCCAATGAGGTGGATGAAACTGGAGCCAATTATACAGAGTGAAGTAAGCCAGAAAGAAAAACACCAAATACAGTATACTAACACATATATATGGAATTTAGAAAGATGGTAATGATAACCCTCTATGCGAGACAGCAAAAGAGACACAGATGTATGGAATGGACTTTTAGACTCTATGTTATTTTTTTAAATGGTCTTGATTGCAGTTGGAAGATGGATCACAAGGGCTGAAGCCGAGTTGTGGATTGGGGGCACTGTAGGCATTTAGATGAGAGAGGTCTGTGTTGGGGGGAAGCTGAGCTGTCTCGTTAGGACTCTGTATGGTGTTATACTTTGCATTGTGTTTCAGTGACACTTTAAACTGGATTTGCCCCTGGTGAAACTCATCTGCTGCTCTTTGCTCAATCATAGAACCATATACTTTTCCCTGTCATGAGTCTTCATAAGCTTGGCAAATTTCCTGCCAAAGCAGAGCCCATTGTGGCCATATATGTTTGTTTATGTATGTTTGTACTTGATGATTATATTTTTCAGAAGCTGACTTTGTTAGAGATTTGTGACAATTTTTTATCATCATTATTTTTATGGCCACACCATGCAGCATATGGTACCTTAGTTCCCTGACTAGGGGTCGAACTCATCACCCCTGCAGTGGAAACACAGAGTCTTAACCACTGCACTGCCAGGGGAAGTCTGGAAATTTTAAATTAAATCATTCTTCTGGTTCTTCTATCTCATTATCTCCGTGCTTAATACCACTTCAAGGTCGTTGATGATTTAACAGGAATTCCTTTACAGAAACCATGTTTCCTTTCCTCTAATTATTTGTATTTATATTATTCCTGAGTTACGTCACTCTTTCTCATAGATCCTACAAGCTTGCCAAGTGCAGAAAGATCTCCTGTCCCCTTCCTTCCATTGTACAGGAAAAAAGTAAACATATTAGTAATTTTTTTTCCTGTGAATTTTCTCCTTAGCAGATATTACTAGTCAGCAGACATGAACATCTTTATTTTTCTCCCTACAACTTAAAGTCCAGAAGTCTAGACACAAAGGCTGTTCACAGAGGAAAGGGTACTAAGCCTGGGGCCTTTGTAGGGGAGAAAGACAGATTAGAGACCCAAAGGTGGAACCCTGGTTGGATGAACTAGGGAAAAAACATACTCTGCAGAGAATTCATAAAGAAACTTACCTGTCTTAGTCTTGATTCTGAGTAGAAGTGTAAAAGATATTCCTAAAACATTCTAAACCACAGTACAACCTTTATGTGGATTTAGACTTAGAATTCACATTACCCAACCACTTTGAAGAAACCAGAATAGATATTTTACCTTAGAATGATCTCTGGTAGTAGCCTAAGATGCCTGGCAGAAGCAAATACAAATATGCAGTCTTCAAGGCTCCCCACAGGCAAGTTAAGTTCTAAGGAACATAAATGTAAATCAGAAATTATAGACCAACACAAGGAAAAAAAAAATCACATAAATAATAAAGTGAGAAGAAACAACAATAAGCAGAATCAGACTCCTAAGTACTGCATATATAGGAATTATTGGATAAAATGGATGTGTGTGTATATATGTATGTATGTGTATGTGTGAGTATTCACACACACTTTTTGAAAATATGACAAAGGAATAAGAGCTTACCAAAAATTAACAGTCAGGGGGATTTCCTGGTAGACCAGTGTTTAGGGCTCTTTGCTCTTGTTGCTGAGGGCCTGGGTTCAATCCCTAGTTGGGGAACTAAAATCCCACAAGCCACATGATGTGGCCAAAAAATAAAAAGTCAGAATTGACAAACAACCAAATTGGGCTTCTAGAAAATATAGTCATTGAAAATAAAACGTAACTTCCCTGACCAGGGGGCCTAACAGTGACCCAGGTGCCTTGGAGTCCAGCCTATAACTCTACCTAGAAGTGGAACCTAGCCTATTACCCCACTTTATTGCTTAGTAGAGCCTTTGGCCTTGCCCTAGCAAGGAACCCAACAAACAACACTTCCTAAAAGCAGAACATACCCTGTGACCCTACCTGACTAGGGAGCCAAGATAGCAATCCCACTTGACCACAAGCAGAGCCTCCAGATTCACTTGACTTCACAGTACAGCTGGTGGCCCTGCCTGATCAGGGATTCTGGCCAGTGACCTTCCTTACCAGTGGTGCACAGTTAGCAGCCTACCCAATTGTGGAGCCTGAAGCCCTATCCTGGGGGTCCAACCACCCTACAGGGAACACAGTGACCCCACTTGACCAGAGGGAATGGCAGAGTTCAGTTAGTGGCTCCATTTGACTGTGCAACCCAGCCAGCAGCCCTGCCTACCCTGGAAGTCCAGCCAGTAGAATCACATGATCACTGAGCCCAGCCAACAGTCTCCCTCCACCTGTACTTCAGAGCATGGGCAATAGCCCTGCCCAGCTAGAGACCTAACAGACAGCTATAGAACATCTCATCCAACAGCAGCAGAATACATATTCTTCTGAAGTACATACCCAACATTCCCAGGATAGATCATATATTAGGCAACAAAATAAGTCTTAAGAAACTAGATTGAAGTCATGTCAAGTAGCTTTTCAAACCAAAGTGCTATGAAACTAAAAATTAATGACAGGAGTAAATTTGAAAAACTCACAAATATGTGGAATTAAACAACACATTCCTAAACAACCAGTGGGTCAAAGAAGATCAAAAGGAAGATTTTTAAAAATCTTGAAACAAATGAAAATGGAAACACAGCATATATAGACTGTAGCCCACCAGGCTTCTCTGTGGAATTCTCCAGGCAAGCATACTGAAGTGGGTTGCCATTCCCTCCTCCAGGGGATCTTCCCAACCCCAGGACTGAATCCAGGTCTCCTGCATTGCAGGCATCTGAGCCACCAGGGAAGTCCACCAAAACTTATGGGATGCCACAGAGGCAGTTCTGTGAGGAAATCTGCAGTGTTAAATCCTTACATTAAGAAAAAAGAAAGACTTTGAATAAACAACCTGACGTTATACCTCAAGGAATTTTAGAAAAAGAACAAATTAAGCCCAAGATAGCAGGAAGAAGGAAATGATTAAGATAGACCAGAAATAAATGAGAGAAGAGTAAACAACAGAAAAAAATTGGGGGAAAATAAAAAAAAGTAATTGTCAAGCCAAACAGACAAAACTTTTCTAGACTAACCAAACAAAAAGAGGGTTCAAATAAATAAAATTATAAATGAAAGAGGAACTATTACAACAGACAACACAGAAATACAGAGGATCATAAGAGACTGCTATGAACAATTGTATGTCAACAAATTGCATAACTTAGAAGAAATGAATAAACTCCTGAAACAAGCTACTAAGACTGAATCATGAAGAAACAGAAAATCTGAACAGGCCAATGATGAGTAAGGAGATTAAATCAACAATCTAAAACATCTCAACAAAGAAAAAGTCTAGGATCAGATAGCTTCATGAGTGAATTCTGTCAAACAATTAAAGAAGAATTAATGCCAATCATTCTCAAACTCTTCCAAAAAGTTGAAGAAAACACTTCCAAACTCATTTTATGAGGAGCATTGTTCTGATAACAAAACCAGATAGACACTACAAGAAAAGAAAATTACTGACCAATATCTTTGATAAACATAGTTGCAAATGCTAACAAACCAATTCAACAGCATTTTAAAAGAATCATGCACCGTGATCAAGTGGAATTTATCCCTGAGATGCAAGGATGTTTCAACATATACAAGTCAATCAGTGTGATACATCACATTAACAAAATGAAGGATAAAAACGCTATCATCTCAGATGCAGGAAAAGCATTTGACAAAATTCAACATCATAATAAAGACTCCCAACAATTTGAGTATATTAATAGAATGTATCTCAACATAATAAAGGCACGTATGACAAGCCCACAACTACCATAATACTCAGTGATGAAATTCTGAAAGCTTTTCCTCTAATATCGGAAGTAAGACAAGGATACCCATTCTCAGCACTTCTATTCAATATAGTGCTGGAAATCCTGGCCAGAGCAACTAAGCAAGAAAAAGAAATGAAAGACATTCAAAACAAAAAAAGAAGCAAAGTTGTCCCTGCTTGCAGATATTGTCTTATAGAGAAAACTCTACAGACTCCCTCAAAGAACTGTTAGAATAAATGAATTCATAAAGGCTGCTGTGCTCTGTGCTCAAGCCCCCAGGTCAGGTGGGTCTCCATAGTGGGGTAGGGCTGCTGGCTTGACTTCCTGCCCATGTAAGACTGAGAAGTTTGTTTTTGATGATATGACCAGGAAGTGTACTTATCACTTCAATGCATATTCCATTGCCTGACTTAGTCATATGGCCACACATAGCTGCCAGGAGAGCTGATAAGTGTAGTCTTAACTAGGTAGCTGTGGACTCAGGTCACATTTGAGGGTTTTTTAATAGGGAAGAAGAGGAGAACAGATACTGCAGAGAATTGGGGACTTATACCACAGGGGAGGGGTACATTTTATTATTTTTATTGTAAGTCACATATATTCTTGTGTACTTTTATTGTTTTCATAATAAAAATAATTCAAATGGGGAGACAGTGGGATGTTATTTTAAGGTATTTGGAAAGGGAGAGGACTATAGGAATGGAGATTTGAGTTTTTAAAAAATTTTCTGTTTGATTTAAACTAAGAAATATCTGTATGGGACAAGAGCAATTTGCAGAACATAAGAGAGAAAGGGATCCAGGCTCCAGTCCTAGGAGAAAAGATGGAGAGGGAGGAAGAGTCCTGGGCAAGGAGGAGCCTACAGGCTACTGTGTCCTTTGAGCCAGGAGTAGCCTGGGCCTTTTAAACTGCAGAGGTAGGCACTTGGAGTGGCTCTGTATGTGACGCCTTGGTACTCACACTATCAGGTCTGCACAGGTGGGAGTACTATCAGGTGCTTTTCTGTTACATCCTCCTCTTCTCCTTCCTTCTCAATTTAGTGCCAAGTGCAATTCTATGAAAAAGGTAAACGTGTAATTCTGAGTGAACTGAATTTAATGCTTACATATTTCCAAGAGATTTGATAGAGACAGAGGTTGTTTGATGTCATTTTAAAGTTGTTTTAAATCTAACAGCTAATTTTTCTTATTTTAGATTTAAAGGTACAATCGAGGAACTCAGTAACCAGATTTTATCTGCGCGGAATTGGTTGCAACAGGAACAAGAACGGATAGAAAAAGAACTTTTGCAGAAAATCGATCAGCTTTCCTTGGTTGTTAAGGAAAACAGTGTAGGTGTTGATGTTCAACCATAACATAGTTAAGTTATTCGGTGAGACCTACAATGTTTGAATAATACCTTGTAACGTATGTTTGATTTATTTAGCATTACATTAAGCTGTTAATGGTTGTTTCTTGCCTTATAATCTCTTTCCATGGTTCATACTGATTCTTTGTTATAAAGAGACAGAGCACTTTGACTTGTTTGGTTAACAAAGAAAAATAATAGAAAATTTCAGTACTTTCAACTAAGACAAATCCAAATCAAGACCTTAAAGAACCAAGTTGTCCAGCTGCATTTCTAAATAAAAATAGCAATTACGTACTTCATCTTAGTTTTAGTTTCATGGTCTGGTAAAAGCCGCTTTGACTAGATTTCTCCCTCTAGGCCCCTCCATCACGCTATAAACCCAGCATGAGGTGTCACAGGGCAACATCTCAACAGAATCCAGTTTTCTTTTCTGTGTTCCTTCTCATTTAACCCCACTCTCCTGTAGGCCTAAGGTTTGCAGAAGTGCTCAAAAACCATACCCAGAAAGCCTTGCATATATGGTATTCAGTATCAGTACTTGGAAAACAAATGCTTTTTGATTTGGTTATCTAGCCTGACCTCCCTCTCCCTTCCCTTTTCTTGCACTGCTTCCTCTCCCTTGGACTTTGATGGAGTGTAAGTGTAGATTGCATCTCTGGCTCTGCTCTCTCTTGATGCCGAGCTGTTGAATTGCAGACTGTGCCCTGGGCACATCACGAGAGTTCTGTTATGCTTTAGCCCACTTACAGCTTGGTATTTGTAGTCCTGGCCTCTAAAGCTTGCCTGCAGACCCAGATTCTCATAACAACTAAGCACGATGGAGAAAAGGAAAGAAAATGTTCTATTTCAACTATTTCTTTACATGTCTCCATATTTTTATCAGATCTACTGATTGATTTGTAGTCTTCTGTGTCTTTGGATCACTATTTTTATATCTGAGGTGACTTAATAACTAACAAACTCCAGGATAATGGTGACTTTAATATGATAGGAGCTTATTTATCTTTCACATAAAAGAAGTCTGGGTATAGGGATTGCAGGGCTGTTATGGTAGCTCATCAATCCTCAGTGACCCATGATCCTTCTGGCTTAAGTCTCTACCAGTCCTAGAGAGTGACCCTTGCATACATAGTTCAATATGGCTGCTAGAGCTCCAGCCATTACATCTGAATTCCAGGAACAGAAGAAAGAAAGAAGAGGTTTTTTATGTCTCAGCTATTTTTGTTTTTTTAACTTTTCCTAGAAGTTGCCACATAGGTTTATACTTATGTCTCATTACCCAGAACTTAATCATATGGCTCCACCAAACTCAAGAGACAATAGAAAAGGTAATCTTTATTCTGAGTGACCTTATACCCAGCTGAAAACTGGAGATCTGTTATGGAAAAAGGGGAGAGTGGATATTGGGGTGAGCATCAAGTAACCTTTTTGATTCTGTTCTCTGCAGATTGTTCTTAAATGATATTATGACTGATGTGAATGCAATACAGACTCTTTGGAGTAATCACCTGCTGTTCTTATCATGGATCTCAGGGAGCCAGTGAAAGGGACATGGAGAAAAAGCTCAGCCAGATGTCAGCCAGACTGGACAAAATAGAAGAGAGTCAGAAGAAGAATATGGAGGTACAGAGGACAAAACAAGAGGAGGAGAAGGTGCATGGGCGGATCAGCAAGCTTGAGTTACAGATGACCGAAGACATGAAGGAAATGAAAGCCGAAGTTGACGCGGGTAGGTCAATAAGAAAACAGTTCTCGCACTTCATTTTCTGTATTCCCCCACAACTGCCTACAGACCTGGATAATGGAATGTCGTTAGGTAATTTTCCAAGTAGAACTAAAATATTGCTTCAACTTCAAGGACATGAAGACAGATAAACCTCGAGAGGCGAACAAGTCTAAAATCGCTTAGCTTGCATGCACAGCTTTAGTGCGATCTGCAGATTCTTTTCTGATCATAGCCAAGGTCAGTATGCCTCAGAAACAAGCATGTATCTTTGAGAGGCCTTTGAAGGCTTATTTTATACTGCTGGCAGTATCCCACCATGGCAGCGAATGGTGTTCTCTGCTCAGAAGCCCACAGGGCTCATTCTTCCACACTTGTTAGGAACACAGTGTCAGAGCTGATTTCAAGTTCTAAAGTGCTGCCAGATAAAGGAGGGATTAGATTTACATTTTAAATATTTATTTATTTGGCTGCCCTAGGTCCTGGTGGCAGCTTGCAGTATCTTTTAGTTGTGGCATATGGTTCTCTGACAAGGAATTGAACCCAGGCCACCTGCATTGGGTGTTCAGAGTCTTAACCACTGCACCATCAGGCAAGTCCCAAGAGGGATTAGACTTATACTCTGAACTCTAGAATACAGAACTGGGACCAATAATCAGAAGTTACCTGAATACATATTATGAAGCAGAAGTATCTACGGTTAGAAGTCTTAGAAAGACGCAGGTGCTTTGTGAGCCTGGGAGCTCTCTACTGAAGGTATTTAAGTGAAGGTTGGTTGACCACGGTCCGGAAAGAGAAGACAGTCAGGTAGTATGGGAAGGGGAACTAAATTATCTCCTGATTCCTTTCTGTTCCTCTGGTTCTGTGAATTTTCTGCATGGAATTGTTCTATTTTGGCTACATGAGAAGAAAAGTAGCCCCATCCCAAGAATAATTTTGTTGTAACCACCATGGGGTCTCAAGAGTTGGGCACAACTAGACGGCTAATACTTACTTACTTATTTAACCACCTCAAGTTAATTATTTTATTTAAGGAGAGGGTGCCATTAAATTTATGACTTTTAGAACTTTGTGGAGATAAAAGTGAATTTTCTTTCTTGGTCTTTTGGGCTAGTAGAGTATGATATTTGACTATTTCATTGGTGGTTAATGAGATGGTGATAAGAAATGCATATGAGCCTTTTAAAAATCAAAAACATTTCCTTTTTCTTGTTATGAAAACAGATTTCTTAGTGGTAAATCATAAAACAAGTATACTAAACAAGTATAGTACAACGTCCTATTGACGAAACATTTTTCAATATTCAGTTTTCAAATTTGACCATTGTTTCCTTTACAGCAAGCCATCCCCAGTCCAGGTCCTCATCCAGAATCACCACATCATATTTAGTTTCCACGTTGCTTATCTAGTCTCTCTTAATCTGGATCAGTTTCACAGTAATGTTGTCATCATTAAAGAACACAGGCCAGTGTTTTGTGAAATGTCCCACCGTTTGGGTCTTCTTGCTTCTTTTTAATTCGATTCAGGTTGTGTGTCCTTCCCAGGGTTTTTTCTTTCAGTACTTTAATTATATCCTGCCATTCCCTTCTGGCCTGCCAGGTTTCTGCTGAAAGGTCAGCTGTTAAATGCATGGGGTTTCCCTTGTATGTTACTTGTTGCTTTTCCCTTGCTGCTTTTTAATATTCTTTCTTTGTGTTTAACCTTTGTTAGTTTGATTAGTATGTGTTTTGGTGGGTTTCTCCTTGGGTTTCTCCTGTATGGGACTCTTCTGCTTCTTGGACTTGACTGACTATTCCCTTTTCCATGTTGGGGACATTTTCAACTATAATTTCTTCAAAAATTTTCTCATACCATTTCTTATTCTCTTCTTCTTCTGGGACCCCTATAATTCAAATGTTGGTGCATTTAATATCTTACCAGAGGTTTCTGAGACTATCCTTAGCTCTTTTCATTCTTTTTACTTTGTTCTGCTCTTCAGCAGTTATTTCCACCATTTTATCTTCTAGCTCACTGATCCATTCTTCTGCTTCAGATATTCTGCTAGTGATTCTTTCTAGAGTATTTTTAATTTCAGTAATTGTGTTGTTTATCTCTGTTTGCTAATTCTTTCATTCTTCTAGGTCTTTGTTAATTAATTCTTGCATTTTCTCCATTCTGTTTTCAAGGGTTTTGATCATCTTTACTATCATTATTCTGAATTCTTTTTCAGGTAGTTTGCTTATTTCCTCTTTATTTATTTGGACTTCTATGTTTAAGTTTGTTCCTTCAATTATGCAATATTTCTCTGATTTTCATTATTTTTAAACTTATTGTGTTTGAGGTCTCTTTCCTAGGTTTCAAGGTTGAATTCTTTCTTCCTTTTTGTTTCTCCCCTCCTAAGTTTGGTGCAGAGGTTAAAGCGTCTGCCTGCAGTGTGAGAGAACTGGGTTCGATCCCTGGGTCGGGAAGATCCCCTGGAGAAGGAAATGGCAACCCACTCCAGTATTCTTGCCTGGAGAATCCCATGGATGGAGGAGCTTGGTGGGCTACAGTCCATGGGTCGCAAAGAGTCAGACATGACTGAGCAACTTCACTTTCACTTTCTCCTAAGTTTGGTCCAATTTTGTGTAAGCTTCACATAGGGTGAGATTTGTGCTGAGTTTTTTATTTCCTCTGATGGGCAGGGCTGAGTGCCATAGTAATCTTGAGTGCTGATGACTGGGTTTGTATTTTTGTCTTGTTTGTTGTTTGGATGAGGCGTCCTGCACAGGGGGCTACTGCTGGCTGGGTGAAGTCAGGTCTTGTGTTCAAGTGGTTTCCTTTGTGGAAGTTCTCACTATTTGATACTCCCTAAGGTTAAGAGTTCTCTGATGGTCTAGGGTCTTAGAGTCAGTGCTCCCACTCCAGAGGCTCAGGGCTTGATCTTTTAGCAGACTGAAACTGAAGGACTCTACTTCCAGTAATGATGTCATGAGGCAGCACTGAAATCCCTTCTCCAAAATCAATGTGAAGAAAGAAGACCATGAGCATCCTACTAATGGAGACACAGAATTTAACTTCTTGAGTCAGAGAGCACTTAGGTGCAGACAGCACTGAGGTGATCTGTCTTAGCGTGCAGAGCCCAGGCTTCTTTCCAGGGTTTTCTCATCAGGGGTACATAATGTTGGATCCTCCCAGTATTGGTGAAGATAGCTTTGACCCTTGGTTAAAGTGGTGTCTGTCATATTTCTCTATGGTAATATTTCATGTTTCCCTTTATATCTGTAGGGAGACACTGTGAAGCTATGTAACCATTCTGTTTCCCATTTAACTTTTATTCCAGTACTTTGAGAATCTATTGATAATTTTTGCCCAAATCAAGCAGTACTGTCTGCTGTAGGATTTGATACAGCGTTGTTGTTGTTGTTGTTTAATATTAACTCTTGTGAAATTTACCCTTTCTTAAAGGGTTTACCGCCATCTATGAAAGCATAGGATCCCTCAGGCAAGTTCTCGAAGCCAAGATGAAGCTGGACAAGGACCAGCTACAGAAGCAAATCCAACAGATGCAGAAGCCAGAAGCTCCCATGTGAAGGGACTCGGGACATGGACCTCAAATGTGGTTTTACCAGTGGGGCCAGAAGCTGGATACCTCTGTAGCCAGGCTGTCACTACATTCAGGATTGTTCTATTCATGGTGTGCATGTGCCAAGAAATGTGTTTTCATGGGTCTAAATGTTTACCTTGAGTCTTGAAAACACTCTTCTTTAAAAGGATTACATACAATTTTTGCCACTTTATTCCACTTACCTAAATTCAATCAGATATCCTCCCCTCCCTGGATTTTAAAAGGCTTTTATCCCTTTCATTTTATGAATGAAAAGACTTAACAGTTTCCCTTTGATTCGTGATGCTCTCTAGCCAAGACTTTACTCTTGAAAATGTCATGGTGATTTTTTTAAATTAAGAAACTAATGAATCATCTTGGGAATGTGTTGCTCCTCACTCTGATTAGAATTTAACCTTTGAGTCCATATTTGGATTTTATTATTGTTGTCTGTGCATTTCTTATATTGATTCTCTTCTTGTAAATCTTCTGTCTTTTGTAGGGGGAGGGGATTTAACATTTGGGAAAAGAATCTACCACTTATGCAATGAAAATAGTTTAAAAATTGATAACTGCCATATAGACTACAAATTAAAATGGAAACGTAAGATAGTTATCTAGATAATGCAAGGCACAATTATCTGTATCAGCCACCTAGTTATACCAGGTTTTAATACTGAAAGCCTTTTTCAATTATCCACAGCCTATATAGTGATAGCCATATATTCAATAATGGAATGGTGGTAATAGCTTGTTTATTACATAATTGATTGTTCTTTAATCATACGGGATGTGAAAATTTTTCAAGCTTTTTGATCTCCTCTCTAAATTTTTCCAAAGTTGGCACAGAGTGCTAAAGGTTTATATACAATTATTGTAACTGTATTCTTGTGCCTTGGTTTTATCACATCAGTGCACTGTACCCTATAGAAGTTTTGCAGACAAAATAGAAGGCACAATAGCACATCAGAATTATGATGTAAAAATGGGATCCTATGTATTTTTTAAATGTTTTAAAAATTTTATCACTGTTATGATGTTAATCATTCAGTATCATTAATGGAATAGAAATTCATACTTTTGTATGGCCAGAAAATCAAATTGATACTGCATTTATAACAATGTCAAGAAATGTTCATTTTGAGCAATTTCGTAGATGATGGGTGTTTTTTTTCAATCGCCACATTTGATTAGTCATTGGAAATTGGCACCAGTGGTATCTGTTCACCTGTATATGTAAAAACTAACAGTGAGACACATGCCGTTCCAAACTGTGAGGGTACCCAAGAAAAAGAAAACAAGAATACTTTGAAAATTTTAAAAACTTTTTTTTGTCTGGCAAGGACTCAGGAAAATTAAAGCATTTTCTATTTTAGACTAAATCGTGAATGAAATCTGTAACTGGCTATTACTGTTTACCCATATAAATTATGCTGCTAAAGTACATAATAGTTTACCCTCAGTGGCTTGACAAAGTTTTTCCTTTTTAATTTGTACCTGAGAAGTCACAAAGAATATGTCATTCAACATATATTTCCTTATTTTGTCACAAATCTTCCCATCTCTATTCAGGAAGACTGCTTCCACTTAACAATGAAAAAAAAAAAAAAAGGTTAATGCTCTTCTGCAATCAGAAAGTGAGTTTCTTTTTGTGCTCGAGTAACCGTGTTTATATAGTTCTCCTGGTTTAAGCACAGACCACAGCACAGACAGCCACGGCTCCTCAAGCATCTGTCTCCTCTAGGGGCCCCGAGGAGGGGGAATCAGCACATGTCACACCTGGGAGGAGGAAACTGGTGGGGCTAAGGTCAAGGGGTGACGTGACCAGGTGATGCTTCTGTCCCCCTGTCGGGAGTTCGGTGGGGATTCTCCCCTCTGGCTGATTGAAATCAGCTGGGCACTTCAAAAAGCTACCAGTGCCTGGGCTGCTCCCCCAGACCAGCTAAGTCAGAACCTCTGGAAGGGGATGCAGGCAGCCGCATGTATCAGAGGCCCCCAGGTGACTCACGTGTTGTGAGTCCCTAAGCTCCACGTCCTCTTTTCACCAAAGTTAAAATGAGAATCAGCTTCCCTGTACGTTCCTTTACCAGAAATTTGCAATAAAAAGAATAAAACTTCCAAATCAATGTGGTGTATTATTCTTAAAAGCCTTTTCATGGGAGGTAAATTAGGTAAAATATGGTAGAAAATCTCTTGCTTCCTGGGGAAACATTTTGGTGGTTGAAATAAAGTGCTCTGAGACCTGGCAGACCTGCTGGGACTTGGAAAGTCACAGGGAGCTGCTCCATCCTTGGGCCTCCGGAGCTCTGGGTGCCATCTCGGCTCTGGACTAATGGCAGCGGGCAGTTCCCAGCATGCGTGGTATGCCCATGTTGCAACCTTGGTGGGTATTCATTCATTTCATTATAACAACAGTGCCTGGAGTTGAATATGTTTGTTTCCGCATTTTACAGATGAGAAAACTGAGTCACATAAAGGCGAAGCAACCTCCCCCAAATCCTGCAGCTGGTAAGTGGGAGCCATGATCCAAACCAGGCAGCTTACTTCCACAGTCTGGATACCTAACCAGTGCACTCCCCTACCTCTAAAGATACAGCCTTGCTTCCCACATAACTTGGACTTGCCAGGCCACTGACTCCAACCCATCTCTGTGTAACCTTACAGTTCTGCCATCTGAGTCCTTTTGCATTTTAATGCTCCAGTTCCAAGGGCTTCCCAGGTGGCACAGTGATAAAGAATCCACCTGCCAATGCAGGAGATGGAAGAGATGCAGGTTTGATCCCTGGGTCGGGAAGATCCCGTGGAATAGGAAATGGCAACCTGTTCCAATATTCTTACCTGGAAAAATTCTATGGACAGAGTAGCCTGGTGGGCCCCAGTCCAAGGGGTCACAGATTTGGAAAGCACAGCCCACGGGAGAGGCAGTCTTAACTACCTTTGCTTGGTCAGATGTCTTCCTCTGGTTGTTTCAGTGAAGGTGGGGTAGTTGATGCCACAAGACTATAGTATCACAGGCATTTCATCCCCTGTCTTTAGCTGTCCAAGGTAGTGGCTCTGTGCATTTGGGGATGGGTTGTATTGGGTGAGTACAGAGCAGACAGAATAAGAAAGACAGACCCCTCTAAATTATGATCACCCCCTAGGCTTTCAGCCTGGAAAAAGAAAAATCACATACCACTCAGGACATCCTGGGAACTCAGTGGTAACTATGTGGAGTTTTTCTCTTACTGCTGTCTGACCATGGGCAGTTCTCTTAACCTCACTGAGCCTCATTTTTCTTATTTGTAGAGTGGAGATTATAATAATTTAAAAGAAGGAGCTGGTTTGTCACTTTCAAAATGCTGAAGTAATTTATGCAATATTTTGTAGCAAGTGGTGGGATGGACCTGGGGGATTCATATTGGTGGTGAGACATAGGAAATATATGGGGGTCCCTGTTTTGGTCCAGAGTGTCCCATTATCTGTGGGGACTGTACGGGCAGTGATTAATCTCCGAAGAAAGTGATATCCTTAGCCTGAGACAGGAAAGAACAGTACAACCAGGGTGAAGATATTAAGTACCCGGAATCAGCATGGGGACAATCCCTAAGTGTAGGGAAGGGCTGGGCAGATCCTTAAGTTAGTTGGTCTTATCCATGGAACAGAGCTTGGGAAAGGCAGACTCCAGGTGAAGAAGGGTAAAGGTAGATAGGGAGGCTGAGGGTGCAGAGCCCAGAGTTCTAGTCAGGAATTGAAAAGCAGAACAGGCGGGGCTACGCCCAAATGGCTGGTTGGCATTTGAGACTTGTTTGTATATAGATTGTATCAGCCCAAATGTCCACTGACAGTTGAATGGATAAGTAAAACCTGGTGTATGCAGACAATGAAATACTCTTCAGCCATAAGAAGGGAGGCAGTTCTGACACATGCTACCACAAGGATACTATGCTAAGCGCAATAAGCCAGCCACAAAAGGACTAATAGCCTATGATCCCACTTGTATGAGGCACCTGTCCACATGCTCAGTCATGTCTGACTCTTCGTGACCCCGTGGACTGCAGCCCACCAGGCTCCTCTGTCCATGAGGATTCTCCAGGCAAGAATACTGGAGTGGATTGCCATTTCCTTCTCCAGGGGACCTTCCCGACCCAGGGATCAAACCTGTGTCTCCTGTATCTCTTGCGTTGGCAGGCGGATTCTTTACCACTGAGCCACCTAGAGAAGTCAAAGTCGAGGGACAGAGAGTAGTATCATAGTTGCCAGGGGCTGAGGGGTGTGGTGGGAAAACGGAGTTAATATCTAATCCATACAGTCTCAGGTGGGGAAGATGAAAAAGTTCTGGAGTTGGATGGGGGTGATGGTTACACAACAGTGTGAATGTATTTGATGACACAGAACCATACCCTTACAGCTGATTAAAATAGTAAATTTTATGTATAGTTACCACAAGGATATTTTTTTAAAAGGTGAATTCCTAAACCACTGAATAAAGACTTCAGGTAAGAGTGCAGCCCTAGCAGTTTTATTACAGTCTCAAGGGAGACAGCGAGCTAGAAATACCCAGCTAAATCACATCTGAGTTTTTGACCCACAGAAACTGCAGGTAATAAATATGTACTTTTTGAAGTCATTGCATTTTAGGGTAATTTGTTTTACACAATAATTAACACAACAACACTCAGAAATCTTGACGGAATTATTTTATGGAAATGTCACAAATTATGTTACAAATTGCATTGTCCACATATATAATCTTGTTAGTACACTTTCAGAGCAGGGAATGATCTTGAGACGTCAAATGACATATATACCTTATCATGTTTAATCTTTGTAATTACCCTATTAGGTATGTACTATTATTTCCATTTGTGATGGAGCAATTATGAAAGGTCATACGGCTAATTAGAGCAGGAGCAGGGATTTGAATCTTATCTTTCTCCAAAGCCCAGGCTGCCATTTTGCTCCAAGGCTTCCAAGGTGGCCCTAGTGGCAAATAACCCGCTTGCCAGTGCAGGAGACAGGCACAGGTTTGATTCCTGGATCAGGAAGGTTCCCTGGAGGAGGAAATGGCAACCCACTCTAGTATTCTTGCCTGGAGAATCCCATGGACAGAGGAGCCTGGCGGGCTAAAGTCCATAGGGTTGAAAAGAGTTGGACACGACTGAAGCGACTGTTGAGAGTCCCTTGAACTGCAAAGAGATCCAACCAGTCCATCCTAAAGAAAATCAGTCCTGAATATTCATTGGAAGGACTGATGCTGAAGCTGAAATTCGAATACTTTGGCCACCTGATGTGAAGAACTGATTCATTGGAAAAGACCCTGATGCTGGGAAAGATTGAAGGCAGGGGGAGAAGGGGACGACGGGATGAGATGGTTGGATGGCATCACCAACTTATTGTACATGCTGCTGCTGCTAAGTCGCTTCAGTCGTGTCCGACTCTGCGACCCCATAGATGGCAGCCCACCAGCCTCTCCCGTCCCTGGGATTCTCCAGGCAAGAACACTGGAGTGGGTTGCCATTTTCTTCTCCAATGCATGAAAGTGAAAAGTGAAAGTGAAGTTGCTCAGTCGTGTCCGACTCTTTGTGACCCCATGAATCGCAGCACGCCAGGCCTCCCTGTCCATCACCAACTCCCAGAGTTCACTCAGACTCATGTCCATCGAGTCAGTGACGCCATCCAGCCATCTCATCCTCTGTCATCCCCTTCTTCTCTTGCCCCCAATCCCTCCCAGCACCAAAGTCTTTTCCAGTGAGTCAGCTCTTACTGGAATCATAATCCTCTCTGGATCTGTGGTCTCAGTGTCTCTCCAGACCAGCAGCATCAGCGTCACCTGGGAAGTTGTTAGCAATGTAACCTCTGGCGCCCCACCCCAGACCTCCTACTGCATCAGAGGCTCTGAGACGGACTCAGCAGTCTGCTTGAACTGAAGTTCTACAGAAGATTCCAATGCAAGTGAAGCTTGAGGATTTCTGCTCTAGAACGGCACTGTAATACAATAGCCATTAGTCACGTCAACCATTTAAATTTAAATATGTTGTTTAGTTGCTAAGTTGTGTGCAACTCTTGTGACCCCATGCACTGTAGTCCACCAGGCTCCTCTGTCCATGGGATTTCCCTGGCAAGAATACTGGAGTGAGTTGTCATTTTCTTCTCCAGGGGATCTTCCTGACTCAGGAATTGAATCTAAGCCTCCTGCATTGGCAGGCGGATTGTTTACTGCTGAGCCACCAGGGAAGCTCAAATTTAAATATAAATTAGTCCAAATTAAGTAAATTTAAAAACTCAGTTGTTCAATTGCACTTGCCCTATTTTACATGCTCAGTAACCACCTGTGGTTAGTGGCTACAGTATTGTCCTGTGCAGATATAGAATATTTATATTGTCACAGAAAGTTTTATCAGACAGCCCTGATCTACAACAATAATTTCCTCATCTTTTCAACTGACATCTCTGTCCACAACTCTGTACCTTCATTCATCAGCCTGAAATGAGCTTTGGATCTGGAACTTCCCTCCAGCCTCATCTTTACATTATGTCAGTTGTCCCTGATAGCGATGATTTCCCAGGTCCTTACATGGTTTTGTCTCACCTGGCAGTTCTGATCCGTAGATACTGCTGCCTGGACTGAGGCAAGAAGGATCCAGAGGCTGGTGCTGGACTCTGGGGGAAGAGCCAAGGCATGTGAGCCAAGGGGCAGGGCTGCCATCTGGGTGCTGTGCCTCTGACAGGTTCTCACAGGACATCCCAGGCATGGAGGATACCCTGCAAGAGTTTGTCAGCCAGGGGACTTGAGCGACTCTGATGCCCCCTAGGGAGCCAGACCTGGCAGGCCTGGGTTGCCTGCATGCATGCTAAGCTGCTTCAGTTGTTTCCAACTCTTTGTGACCCCGCGGACTATAGTCCTCCAGGCTCCTCTGTCCATGAGATTTCCCAGGCAAGAATACTGGAGTGGGTTGCCGTTTCCTTCTCCAGGGGATCTTCCTGACCCAGGTATGGAACTTGTGTCTCTTACATCTGCATCACAGGCTAGTTCTTACCACTAGCACTCCCTGGGAAGCCCCTGGCAGGCCAGGAATTAGAGTGAGCCAAAATGGAAAATATGAAGGGACACCAAAACCTCTGTAATTAAGATAAATAGTATGTCAATGCAATATTTTTTAAAAATCAAAAATAATGTCAAAAAATGCACAATGAACAAAATATCAAGCCCCCTCAAACCATGCTGTCTGAAGCTATTTTGGACCTGAGGCAGAAAGAAAATTATGTGCCCCATATACATGTTCTATATAATTTTATTTAAATATTTTACTTTTGTGCATCATGGTATTTTTGTTGTTTTTTGGTTTTTACTTTTAGAAATATTGCACAAAAGTACTATTATCTTTGGGCTGCTCTTCTTACATTTGGTGAGTGAGATGAGGGCTCACTCACCTCATCCTAAGCCCGGCTGTGCCCAGATGTCTAGAAATTTGTAGCTAAATTGACTTCTCAGTGATTGTTATTAGCTTATCTCAGGCACATCTGATTGCTTTAGGGGGCTTCTGGTCTGTTTTTATCCCTAATTGTCATGCTTGGTCTAATTTTCAAACTTGTGATCCAGTTTCCTTGGTGATAGGATGGGAACACTAAGAAAGCGAAGCTCTGAGTCCTGTCTGAGACTCTGGAGGCCATAGGGGAGCGGGCTGGAAGGAGGTAAAAATGTTTGCCCTGTCTCATCACTTGCTGGCATCCTAGAGAGAGCGCGCCACCTGGCCAGCCCTTCAGTGTCCTTTGCTGCCCCCATGTGGAGGGAATAGAAACTTCTTGTTGATGAGTTGATATATTGTGGTGACTCTGCCACCTTGTGGACTACAACATGCCAGTCTCCTCCATCCTCCACTATCTCCTGGAGTCTGCCCAAACTCATGCCCATTGAGTCAGTAATGCTATCCAACCATCTCATCCTCAGCTGCCTTCTCCTTTTGCCTTCAATCTTTCCTAGCACCATGGTCTTTTCTAATAGAATAACTTTTGGAAAACCTTGTTTTTAAATTGCAGTATATGGCAATCCTCTCCAGTATTCTTGCCTGGAGAATCCCATGGACAGAGGACCCTGGTAGGCTACAGTCCATGGGGTCGTCAAGAGTCGGACATGACTGAGCGACTTCACTTTCACTATAGTTTATTTACAATATTAGTTTCAGGTGTACACATAGTGGTTCAACATGTTTCAAGATTATATTCCATTTATGTTTATTATAAAACATTCTCTGTATTCCCTTGCCATCCAGTATATCCCTGTAGCTTATTTATTTTGCACATAGTAGTTTGTACCTCTTAATTCCCTACCCCTATCTTACCCCTCCTCTTTCCCCACTGAAAATGAAAGTGAAAGTTGCTCAGTCATGTCCGACTCTTTGCAACCCCATGGACTATATAGTCCATGGAATTCTCCAGGCCAGAATACTGGAGTGGGCAGCCTTTCCCATCTCCAGGGAATCTTCCCAAGCCAGGGATTGAACCCAGGTCTTCTGCATTGCAGACGGATTCTTTACCAGCTGAGCCACAAGGGAAGCCCAAGAATGCTGCAGTGGGTAGCCTATCCCTTCTCCAGCGGATCTTCCCAACCCAGGAATTGAACCGGAGTCTCCTGCATTATAGGCAGATTCTTTACCAACTGAGCTATCAGGGAAGCCCATCTTAGTTTCTTGACCAGGGACTGAACCTGGGCCTTCAGCAGTGAAAGCATGGAGCCATAACCGCTGCACCACCAGGGTTCCCTGGTCTCTCTCACCACTGGTAACGCTTAGTTTGTTCTCTATATCTGTAAGTCTGTTTCTGCTTTGTTACAGTCATGTTTGTTTTATTTTTTAGATTCCACACATAGGGAATGTATTCCAATCAGAAGAACCCAGAACCAAGGAATGCCTCTGTGGAAGAGCCCTTAGAGAACCTTGAGCTCTGCTCTCATTTTCTAGAACAGGAAACCAGAGAAATTAGAAGTAGGCTTTGCAGGTGAGGATGCATGAGTGCTGTAGACAAGCTGTAACCATGCTGGTGACTCAGTGCCAACTCTGCACTAGCTGGGATGTGGCAATGGATGTGACAGACCAAAACTTGCCTTTATAAAGCTTCAAGCCTAGTGTGAGGTGAGGCTGGGGAGAAAAAACAATAGGCAAGTAAATGCCAAGCTGGTCGGTTGATGGTAAGCACTTTGGAGGGAAATAAAGCAGGGGCTGGGAATAGGGAGTTCCAGGAAGGGAGGTGCCAGGTAAAAGAGGATGGCCAGGGAAAGCCTTGCTCAGATGCAAAGGCCTGATGGCAATAAGCAGGGAGCCAGGCAGCTAGGGGAAGAATTCACCCATATCTTCTTGTTTTTATAAAACAACACAGTTTACAATTCAGGCATTCCATACCCATCTAGCTACTAATGTGTTGGCCTTCTGGCTAAATAGTAGCTTTTTTATTTTTCATGCTTTTATCATCCTTGATTTCCTCATTGTTCCCTATTTGGCCTCTCAGTTTCCATACCATGGATGACCAATTCTCTGTAGTAAATTCTGTGCATGAAATATTGATCCTAGGCAGGCTTCTGTCTGCCCAAATGGTGCCATGCTGACATAATGTGTAAGGAGTAAATTGCACCTGGGATCTTCACATGCTCTGCCCCATCATACGTGTGTTTCTCCTCCAGTGCCATGAAGATCTTTGTGAAGAAAGAAGTGTTCACCCATTGAGAGATGGGGAAATCATTCTGGCTTATACATGGTTGGGCTTGAATTTGGATGTGGTTCTCCAGTGCCATGAAGATCCTTGTGATGGAAGAAATGTTCACCCAATGAGGTATGGGGAATTCATTCTGGTTTACACATGGTCTGGCTTGAATTTGAGTATTGAGAATGGCTTGTCTTAAAGCCTTTTTATAATGCATTCTACATCTGCTTTAGCCATTCAGAGAAGAATGCATGATCTGGGACTAAATTATGTCCACTGTGAAGATAAGGATGAATGTCCCCCAGGCAGTGCCCAGGCTAGTACTCCTTCAAAGGCAAGATTCCTTTCACAGGTATTGCGGTCACATTGAGTTGCTGTATATGTGGTAATCTGTTTCATTTGAAACCTTTAAAGAATATATTAATACCTCTACCATCGTTGATGTTCTTCATTCTAATAAGATATAAAGCTCTGCTGAAAACCATGCTTCTCCAGAGGGCTGTCTTTCTTGGTAGAGCCTGCACTCCTGGGCTGTAGTCCTTAGTCGGGCTGAGTGAAACTCTTTTTTTTTTTCTGTTTCTTTCGTAGATTGTCGATTGAGTATTTGCATCGATGTTTGGAACTTCCGGGCTTGTGCTTGCTGATAAGCCAACACCACCTCTATTAGCTAAGATTGTTTGAGTGTGTCCCACATCATGCTGATCCTTGTATCTGCCCAGAAGTCCGGACAGAGCAGTCCCTCTGTCCCTGACCCCCTGCAGGTCTACCAGCAGTTCCCTCAGCTGAGCACTCTAGAATCTAGCCAGGAGCTGTCCAACAGCTGCTTGGTTGCTTCCCAAACCAGGTTGGGCAGGGCTACATGCTGAGTTTTCTTAAGTTAGAACCTGTGAATGAAAAATATTGCCTGCCGTATCAGAATGTTGCAGCCATCAAACCTTTACATTACATCTACCCAGAAGGTGAGCCCTGACGGCACTCAGGAAGGAGGCACGATCCCCCTCCATCTAGCAGTCAGCAACTGCAGCTGTCCTTGTCAGTGCACCCCGAGGAGAGTCTGGATAAGAACAGAATACTGGTTACAGATAGCTGAGGTGCATAGCAAAGGAATGATTTAGAAAAGCCCAGGCTTTGTATCTTCCCATATATAGAAAGGTGCTAAATTCCTTTGAGTTACCTGCTTTTCCTTAATTTACAGTAATGTTTTGATGTTCTGATTACCTGGTCTTTGTTGCAAAAACTCCTATATATCCTGGCTCCCCTCCTTGCCTCTTTGGAACAGTCTCTCAGAGTTATCTGAGATGTTATGTCCCAGGCTTAAGTCCTCAGTTTTGTCCACCAAATAAAATGTAACTCTTGGGCTTCCCTGGTGGCTCAGTGGTATTTCTCCTGCCAGTGCAGGGGACACTGGCTCGATCCCTGATGCAGGAAGATCCCATGTGCTGTGAGGCAGCTAAGCTCTGTGCCACAACTACTGAGCCTGTGCTCTAGAGCCAGGGAACTGCCAGTACTGAGCGTGTTCCAACTACTGAAGCCCGCATGTCCTAGAGGCCGTGCTCCACAACAAGGGAAGCCACTGTGATGAGAAGCTGGCACCACAACTAAACAGTAGCCCCTCCTCACCACAGCTAGGGAAAAGCCCATGCAGCAATGAAGATCCAAAAATCAATCAATCAACACTTAAAAAAAAAACATAACTTTTAGGTTGTGGATTGTTTTTTCAGTTCACAGACCTCAGTTTCGTCTGCTATCACCACAGTTCTCAGCTTCTTCAAACACATGTGGGCATTTGGACCAGTTTTCCATCTCTAGGTTTCACCCTAAGAGGGAGAAAAGGGATGGCATGTTTGTTAGCTATCCTCTTTCCTCCTCACGCCACCCCCCAACCCCAGGATGAAAAAGAGGGCTGTGCTTCCTGTTTCTGCTTCCTATGTGAACCGGGTCCCCACTCAGCCTCATCTTCCTCACTCCAAGCCCCTGATGGTAGAAGGCATGTTCTTTTTGCACCATGGAGGCCAGTTTGCTTTATGACCAAGTCCATGGGCCATACGCCTACTAGGAGTTAAATTTAGAAAACTCTCTCTCATAACAAAGCCTGGCTTTTGAGATTTGTCTGGGTGTTCAAGATAGCTATTCTGGGTTTCAAAACTCAGTGTGGACTGCTTTCTCTTGTCATCCTTGCTATCACTGTCCCAGTTCCCTGTTTGGCCAATGGATACTTCTGTAGAATAGGGGACAGGTGAAATGCAAGGTATTTCACCACTTTAGTACTCTTGCCCTGAGAACCCCATGAACAAAATGAAAAGGCAAAATGATAGGATACTGAAAGAGGAACTCCTCAGGTCAGTAGGTGCCCAATATGCTACTGGAGATCAGTGGAAAAATAACTCTAGAAAGAATGAAGGAATGGAGCCAAAGCAAAAACAATATCCAGCTGTGGATGTGACTGGTGACAGAAGCAAGGTCTGATGCTATAAAGAGCAATATTGCATAGGAACCTGGAATGTCAGGTCCATGAATCAAGGCAAACTGGAAGTGGTCAAACAAGAGATGGCAAGAGTGAACGTCTACATTCTAGGAATCAGCGAACTAAAATGGACTGGAATGGGTGAATTTAACTCAGATGATCATTATATCTATCACTGTGGCCAGGAATCCCTCAGAAGAAATGGAGTAGCCATCATGGTCAACAAAAGAGTCCGAAATGCAGTACTTGGATGCAGTCTCAAAAACGACAGAATGATCTCTGTTCGTCTCCAAGGCAAACCATTCAATATCACGGTAATCCAAGTCTATGCCACAACCAGTAATGCTGAAGAAGCTGAAGTTGAACGGTTCTATGAAGACCTGCAAGACCTTTTAGAACATCTAAAAAAGATGTCCTTTTCATTATACGGGACTGGAATGCAAAAGTAGGAAGTCAAGAAACACCTGGAGTAACAGGTAAATTTGGCCTTGGAATGTGGAATGAAGCAGGGCAAAGATTAATAGAGTTTTGCCAAGAAAATGCACTGGTCATAGCAAACACCCTCTTCCAACAACACAAGAGAAGACTCTACACATGGACATCACCAGATGGTCAACACCGAAATCAGATTGATTATATTCTTTGCAGCCAAAGATGGAGAAGCTCTATACAGTCAACAAAAACAAGACCGGGAGCTGACTGTGGCTCAGATCATGAACTCCTTATTGCCAAATTCAGACTCAAATTGAAGAAAGTAGGGAAAACCGCTAGACTATTCAGGTATGACCTAAATCAGATTCCTTATGATTATAGAGTGGAAGTGAGAAATAGACTTAAGGGCCTAGATCTGATAGATAGAGTGCCTGATGAACTATGGAATGAGGTTCATGACATTGTACAGGAGACAGGGATCAAGACCATCCCCATGGAAAAGAAATGCAAAAAAGCAAAATGGCTGTCTGGGCAGGCCTTACAAATAGCTGTGAAAAGAAGAGAGGCGAATAACAAAGGAGAAAAGGAAAGATATAAGCATCTGAATGCAGAATTCCAAAGAATAGCAAGAAGAGATAAGAAAGCCTTCTTCAGTGATCAGTGCAAAGAAATAGAAGAAAAAAACAGAATGGGAAAGGCTAGAGATCTCTTTCAGGAAAATTAGAGATACCAAGGGAACATTTCTTGCAAAGATGGGCTCGATAAAGGACAGTAATGGTATGAATCTAACAGAAGCAGAAGATACTAAGAAGAGGTGGCAAGAATACACAGAAGAACTGTACAGAAAAGATCTTCGTGACCCGGATAATCACGATGGTGTGATCACTCATCTAGAGCCAGACATCCTGGAATGTGACGTCAAGTGGGCCTTAGAAAGCATCACTATGAACAAAGCTAGTGGAGGTGATGGAATTCCAGTTGAGCTATTTCAAATCCTGAAAGATGATGCTGTGAAAGTGCTGCACTCAATATGCCAGCAAATTTGGAAAACTCAGCAGTGGCCACAGGACTGGAAAAGGTCAGTTTTCATTCCAATCCCAAAGAAAGGCAACGCCAAAGAATGCTCAAACTACCGCACAATTGCCCTCATCTCACATGCTAGTAAAGTAATGCTCAAAATTCTCCAAGCCAGGCTTCAGCAGTATGTGAACCGTGAACTTCCAGATGTTCAAGCTGGTTTTAGAAAAGGCAGAGGAACCAGAGATCAAATTGCCAACATCCGCTGGATCATGGAGAAAGCAAGAGAGTTCCAGAAAAACATCTATTTCTGCTTTATTGACTATGCCAAAGCCTTTGACTATGTGGATCACAATAAACTCTGGAAAATTCTGAAAGAGATGGGACTACCAGACCACCTGACCTGCCTCTTGAGAAATCTGTATGCAAGTCAGGAAGCAACAGTTAGAACTGGACATGGAACAACAGACTGGTTCCAAATAGGAAAAGGAGTACGTCAAGGCTGTATATTGTCACCCTGTTTATTTAACTTCTATGCGGAGTACATCATGAGAAACGCTGGGCTGGAAGAAACACAAGCTGGAATCAAGATTGCCGGGAGAAATATCAATAACCTCAGATATGCAGATGACATCATCCTTATGGCAGAAAGTGAAGAGGAACTAAAAAGCCTTTTGATGAAAGTGAAAGAGGAGAGTGAAAAAGTTGGCTTAAAGCTCAACATTCAGAAAACGAGGATCATGGCATCTGGTCCCATCGCTTCATGGCAAATAGATGGGGAAACAGTGGAAAAATTCTCAGACTTTATTTTTTTGGGCTCCAAAATCACTGCAGATGGTGACTGCAGCCATGAAATTAAAAGACGCTTACTCCTTGGAAGAAAAGTTATGACCAACCTAGATAGCGTATTCAAAAGCAGAGACATTACTTTGTTGACTAAGGTCTGTCTGGTCAAGGCTATCATTTTTCCAGTAGTCAAGTATGGATGTGAGAGTTGGACTGTGAAGAAGGCTGAGCACCGAAGAATTGATACTTTTGAACTGTGGTCTTGGAGAAGACTCTTGAGAGTCCCTTGAACTGCAAGGAGATCCAACCAGTCCATTCTAAAGGAGATCAGCCCTGGGATTTCTTTGGAAGGAATGATGCTAAAGCTGAAACTCCAGTACTTTGGCCACCTCATGCAAAGAGTTGACTCATTGGAAAAGACTCTGATGCTGGGAGGGATTGGGGGCAGAAGGAGAAGGGGATGACCGAGGATGAGATGGCTGGATGGCATCACTGACTCGATGGATGTGAATCTGAGTGAACTCCAGGAGTTGATGATGGACAGAAGGCCTGGCGTGCTGCGATTCATGAGGTCACAAAGAGTGGGACACGACTGAGCAACTGAACTGAACTGAAATGCAAGGGTATGCAAAGACACAATTAGTAAATTAGCTAATTTCAAAGTATTATCCTATTACATATACCTGGATATACTCTATTCTTTTATCTACTTAAAGGCATTGTCACATTTCCCCAGATATCTCAAAATGTCTAAGAGAAGTCAGACACTAATTATGAGAAGATGTGTGGATTTACTAACTTTTTCGGCTTTCTTATGTTGTCTTCCATTATAACAGCTCCTTGTAGGGCAGCTTCCTGCTCTAGATTAGTTAGAAATTCCGATGAATAGTTCCAGATGGGCTAGGGTCTTTGATGAATGAAAAGTGAAATGAATTAACTTTAATTAATGTACTTAAAAAGATATTTATTTATTTTTGGCTGCCTGGGTCTTTGTTGCTGTGCGTGAGTTTTCTCTAGTTGCAGCACATGGGCTTAGTTATCCTGAGGCATGTGTGATCTTCCTAGACCAGAGATTGAACTTGTGTCCCCAGCATTGGCAGTGGATACTTTACCACTGGACACTAATGAACTTTAAAAAAACTAATCTTTCTTTTTTTAAATTTTATTTTACTTTACTTTACAATATTGTATTGGTTTTGCCATACATCAACATGAATCCGCCGTGGGTGTACATGAGTTCCCAATTCTGAACCCCCCTCCCACCTCCCTCCCCATACCATCTGTCTGGGTCATCCCAGTACACTAGCCCCAAGCATCCTGTATCCTGCATGGAACCTAGACTGGCGATTCTTACATGATACTATACATGTTTCAATGCCATTCTCCCAAATCATCCCACCCTCTCCCTCTCCCACAGGGTCCAAAAGTCTGTTCTATACATCTGTGTCTCTTTTGCTGTCTCGCATACAGGGTTATCGTTACCATCTTTCTAAATTCCATATATATGTGTTAGTATACTGTATTGGTGTTTTTCTTTCTGGCTTACTTCACTCTGTATAATTGGCTCCAGTTTCATCCACCTCATTAGAACTGATTCAAATGTATTCTTTTTAATGGCGGAGTAATACTCCGTTGTGTATATGTACCACAGCTTTCTTATCCATTCATCTGCTGATGGACATCTAGGTTGCTTCCATGTCCTGGCTATTATAAACAGTGCTGCAATGAACATTGGGGTACATGTGTCACTTTCAATTCTGGTTTCCTTGGTGTGTATGCCCAGCAGTGGGATTGCTGGGTCATAAGGCTTGTGTCTGGGGTAAAATTCTAAATGGAAGGCAAAAATTTGGGGGATCAACTGTATTAGTCATTCATTGAGCACTTACTCTATGAAAAGTGTCTTTTGCGCACTATCTCATTTACTGTTATTTTAGAACACTGTGAAAAACAAATTTTATGGCAGACCTGTCTTAAATAGGCATTCTGAAAGCTAGACAGTATAAACTTCTCTGGCTCAAGAAGAAGAAATCATTTCAGCTCAACCGCATTTTGGCTCTTTTTCTAACCTGTAGAAATTATAGAGCTATAAAGTCTATTACTAGATGGAACAATAAGGTAGATTTTAAAGAAGCAACAAAGAAAAGCTGACACCCCATAACTACCACCCCAGCTGTCAAATTTCTTAAAGAATGATGACCTGATTACATGTATAGGACTTTGTAATTTACAAAACACTGTCTAAAATATTTAGCCCAGTAATAGCATTACTGTTACTATTATTATTCTCATTCTTAGATAAAGAAAGTAAAATTAATCATTTTAATTGAACATCTGCTATGTGCTGGACACCTTAAAATTGTCGCATTTATTTTGACCACAATCCAATGAGTAAGAGATTACTATTTCCATCTTACAAATAGGCAACCTATTAATAAACCTCAGAGAAGTTTGGTCAAGGTCATACAGCTGGCGAAGGAAGGCTGAGCACCCACGCTTTCTTTGATGCCATGTTTAATGCATTTCCTACTACAACCTATTACATCCCTTAAGCTGCTGGGGAGGAATTCGTATGTCAGAGCCTTCTGCACAGGTCCACTTAGCTCTGCATCTCACAGCCCTGCAAAGATGTAGAGGGGAGGAAGGGAGCAGGAGAAAGGAGGAGTTTCCATTATAGCATCAGTGTGAAAAACACAGGCGGTTCAGCCTGAAAAAAAATTCCTCTCCCTTTGTCTCACTTCTCCTGCTGCCTTCCTCAGATATTTTTGTAACACCTCCTTTTGTTTTCTCCTGCCAGTTGTAGGTAGCTGTAGGTGGCTTGACTCCTTGAATAAAGCCTCGTGGGTGCTCATTACTCTCAGATTGAAATGCTTTTTGGTAGTAAGAAGTCCTTTCTTTACATGGTGATCCTCCCCACTTCCGAAGTCCTGAATCCCTTTTATTTTATTTTTTAAAATATTTGTTTATTTATTTGACTACACTGGTCCTTAGTTGCTGCATAGGGGATCTTTAGTTATGGCATGTGAACTCTTAGTTGCAGCATATGTGGTCTAGCTCCTGACCTAGGATTGAACCAGGACCCCCTACATTGAAAGCATGGAGTCTTAGCCACTGGACCATCAGGGAAGATCCCTCTTAAAATATGAATGTATTCTAATGCCTAGAAAAAGGACAAGTGACACTCAGTAAGCATTGTTGGATAAATGAACACATATTGAAATATAAGACTGGATGGTAGTGTTTCTATTTGAAGCATCAGCAAATTAACAAATAACACTAAATATATGGAACACTCATTATCCTAAAAGCCTCCCCAGCAGCTTAAGGGATGTAATAGGTTGTAGTAGGAAATGCATTAAACATGGCATCAAAGAAAGCGTGGGTGCTCAGCCTTCCTTCGCCAGCTGTATGACCTTGACCTTTACAATCAGGAGTCCTTATGTGACTTGGTCACCTTCTGAATTATTCTAGAAATGTCTGTTTTGGTGAGTACTTTGACCACAACTCTTTAAATGAAATACTTCTGCCCATTGGACCAAAGATGGATACCCTATCAAAGACAGTCAATCACAGGTGAACAAAGCTGAGTTGGGTCAATAGCTATTTAAACTTGCATGTAATCCCTTCTACTTGCTAGGGGATGAAGTGGTGAAGAAAGATTGGTATAAATTGGCTAATATCTGGGTTATATGGATATTTACAGCTGCTTAGTATAGATTCTATTGTACAAAACCCTGTACAAGAATATTCATAGCAGTATTATTCATAATAGCCAGAAGGCGGACCAAAACCCAAATGGCCAACCAGTGATGAATGGTTAAACAAGATGTGGTGTATCTATACAATGGGATATTGTTTAGCCATAAAATAGGAATGGAATTTTGATACACAAAAGAACAAATATTCTGATTCTACTTATATGAAATGTCCAGAGTAGGGTGGTTGTCAGGGGCTGTTGGGGAGAAGGAATGAGGAGTGATGGCTAATGGGAATGGGGTTTCTTTTGGGGGTGATGAAATTTTCTGGAATTGGATGGTGGTGATATTCAGTAAATATATTAAAACACTGAATTCTACTTTTTTTTTTTTCAGTGCCACATGGCAAGCAAGAGTTAGTTCCCCAATCAGGGATCAAACCTGTGCCTACTGTGGTGGAAGCACAGAGTCCTAACCACTGGACTGTCAGGGAAGTGCCCTGACTTGTAAACTTTAAGAGTGAATTTAGTTCAGTTCAGTTCAGTCGCTCAGTCGTGTCAGACTCTTTGTGACCCCATGAATGGCAGCATGCCAGGCCTCCCTGTCCATCACCACCTCCCGGAGTTCACTCAGACTCACATCCATCGAGTCAGTGATGCCATCCAGCCATCTCACCCTCTGTCTTCCCCTTCTCCTCCTGCCCCTAATCCCTCCCAGCATCAGAGTCTTTTCCAATGAAACCCCCGAAAATGAAATTTGTCTCTGCTTTCACTTTTTTACCTTCTACTTGCCATAAAGTGATGGGACTGGATGCCATGATCTTAGTTTTTTGAATGTTGAGTTTTAAGCCAACTTTTTCAATCTCCTTTTTCACCTCCATCAAGAGGCTCTTTAGTTCCTCTTCACTTTCTACCATCAGGGTGATATCATCTGCATATCTGAGATTGTTGATAATCCTCCTAGTAATCTTGATTCCAGCTTGTGATTCTCCAGCCTGGCATTTTGCATGATGTAGTCTGCATAGAAGTTAAATAAACAGGGTGACAATATACAGCCTTGTTGTACTCCTTTCCCAGTTTTAAACCAGTCAGTTGTTCCTTGTAAGGTTCTAACTGTTGCTTCTTGACCCACATACAGGCTTCTCAGGAGGCAGGTAAGGTGGTCTGGTATTCCCATCTCTTGAAGAATTTTCCACTGTTTGTTGTGATTCACACAGTCAAAGGCATATCTGTAGTCAATGAAGCAGAAGTAGATGTTTTTCTGGAATATCCTTGCTTTCTCTATGATCCAGTGAATGTTGGCAATTTGATCTCTCGTTCCTTTGTCTTTTCTAAACCAAACGTGTATGTCTGTGAGTTCTCGATTCACGTACTGCTGAAGCCTAACTTGTCGGATTTTTGAGAATTACACAGAAGCCTAACTTGTCGGACTTTTGAGAATTACACATCGTGGCTACAGTTTTGTTATCATGTAGTTAACTTCTGCCTGCTTTCAGTATCTACTGAATAGCTCAAAGCATATGGCACAGAATATTATTTAGGGCCCTTGTAGAACTAAAGATCCTACACTTGGCTTAATGACTAAACTTTTATTATTTGGTCTTGTTTGACTGTTTCCTTTGTTTCTGCACTTTCTCATTTCTCTGATTAAATTATTTTGATTAACAGTTTTCTATAGACAAAGGCAGGCAGAGGACTGGGGAGGAAGAACCACTGGGTCTTGCTCGGTTTCATTGTGGAGGGCTGCCCTAATCAAATGGGACCTCAGGCCGTGACCCGAGAAGTTCATGGTGGCAGAGCACATCTAGCCTTTCCCTGGGAGTGGTCTCAAAGGGAGGGCCTGCATTCTAGGACACTTGATGGCAGAGTTATCAATCCTGGCTGTATGTTACAACCAGCTGAGGAGGTTTAAAGCCACTGATGGCTGGATTCCGCCCTCTGATGTAATGTGTCAGCAGTACTCCTGGGCCATGGATGGTTTTCCAGGTTCTCCTGTGGTTCTAATATGCAGGCATGGTTGCTGACTTCTATTTTCTCAAAATTTAAAGGGCATAATATACAGTCATAGATCTTGTTAAAATGCAGATTCTGCTTTGGGAGATCTGGATGGGCCCAGGAGTCAGTTTTCTAATAAGTGCCGGGTAATTCCAAGTAGAAATGCCATCCTGAGTAGAAGTCTTCCTACTCAGAGTGGTGAGCAGCAGCAGCAGATTCATCTAGAGCTTGTTAATAATTCAGACTCCTGGGCCCCACCCAAACCTGTGGAACCCCAGCAGGAACACCATGGAGAGGCCAGGTGAATTTCATGCATGTTAAGTAGTGGGAAGCATGTGGAGCTCAGGGTATATTTAAAGAGAGAGCGAAGAGGCTGATGAGGGGATTAAAAACTGAGGCACCTGAGCAGGTATGAAAGGAATGGAGGACGTGGAGCCAGGAGAAGAGAGAGAACAGGAGGAAGCAGGTACACACTTCGATCCTGGAGAGACTGCTTCAGGGAGAGGGAGGTTACTGAGGGACAACGTGTCATCAAAGTACAACCTGGGAAGTCAGAGGGACGCATTTCTGTCCAGCGGCAGTGGTTGGTTGGTTGGTTTCCCCTGTAACTGGGGGGGGGGGTACATTTCTTGTCAAAGAGGGCAACCTCCGTTATGGCAGAAGAAATTCAAAGATTGTAAAGATGTGATGACTTCTGAGCTGTTTTGCTGCTCTGAGATTGTGCATCTGTGGAGCTGAATAGGATTGTTGGGTGACCTGGGGCCCTAGTCCCTGTGGAACTGAGACAAGACGTGTCAGAACTTGAGTTTGGAGTTTGGAGAGGCGCAGTATTTTGGGATGAAACTGATAAAAACCAGACCTATGTCAGGAGATGCCCGAAGAGTGGTGCTGGGGAGGAAGACCCTTTACTCTGCCCTTCTATGTTCTTCGGGCTGGTCTAAGAATTGAATT
>NW_024070210.1:51856261-51901565 GCF_014754425.2 Oryx dammah
AGTGCTCCTAATCATTTCTCTGTACTGCCTCAAAAAGAGTCAGCATTGTTGTTACCAAAACTGGGTCCATCTGCTCGCTCCTCAGAAGCCAATACTTAAAAGTCATAGTTGCTTTATTTCAGAGGTGGGCAGATGGGGAGGATGGCAGGCAACAGCTAGCTTCCCCCTGACAATCGAAGAAGAGTCTCAAGGTTGTAGGCAGAGGGAAGGAGCTACATACAGAAACAGCAGTTAGCTCTTATGGTCATCTTGAAACTGATCATCCAGTGGTCTAATCAGCATTATCTTGATTTTTAAAAATACAGTTAGTTAATCATTAGTTCCAGAGTCAACTGGTTTCCATTTTCTTGAAGCCAGTTGTCAGATTGTAGCAGCTTACATCATGGCTACAGTTAGTTAACTACATGGTTATCACGTAGTTAACTTCTGCCTAGTGTGAGTTTCAGTATCTACCGAACAGCTCAAAGCATATTGCTCAGAATGTTATCTACCTAGGGCCATTGGAAGAACTAAAGGTCCTTGACTTTGCTTAATGTATAAACTTTTATTACTTGGTCTTGTTTGCCTGTTTCCCTTGCTTCTGCATTTTCTCATTTCTCTGATTTAATTGTTTTTGACTAACATTCTTCTGTAGACAAAAGGCAGGCAGAGGACATAGGGAGGAAGCACATGGGGTCCTGCTCTTTGAGTGTGGAGGGCTGCCCTGAGCAAATGGGGCCTCCTGCTAGGACCTGAAGAGTCCAAGGTTGCAGAGCATTTCCTGCATACCACCCTGGCATTCCCTGGCAGTGGTCCCAAAGAGAGGGTCTGCACTTTAACGTACTCGATAGCAGAGTTATCAATCCTTGCTGCATGTTACAATCACTTGGGGAGGTTTAAAATCACTGATGCCTGGATTCCAGCCTCTAATGTAAGTGGTCTGCGGTACTGCTGGATCATGGGATGGTTTTCCAGTTTCTCCAGTGAGTAAAATGTTCAGTCATGGCTACCAGCGTATATATTTTTTTCATAATCTAAATGGCATACAATACACCTTTGGATCTTGTTAAAATGCAGATCCTGATTCAAAAAGTCTGGATGAGGCCAAGGAGCTATATTTCTAACAAGCTCCAGCTGATTCCGAGTAGAAACATCCCAAGTGAGATCCCAGACTGTGGAACCCAAGCAGGAATGCCAGGGAGAGGCCGGGTGATTTTCATGTATGTCAAGGTGCAAGAAGCATGTGGAGCTCAGGGTGTATTTAAAGAGAGAGAAATGAAGCTAATGAGGGGATTCTAAACAGAGGCATCTGAGCAGGCGTGAAAGAAATTGAGGATGTGGAGCCAGGAGGAGAGGAGAAAGAACAGGAGAAGGCAGGTAAGCACTTTGACACTGGACAGGCTGCTTCAGGAGGAGGAGGGGACTGAGGGACAACGCGTCATCCAAAGGATGACATGGGATATCAGGGGGACTCATTTCTGTGCAGCAAGGGTGGTTGGTTGGTTCCCCCTGGGACTGTGGGGGCTACGCTTCTTTTCAAGGAGGTCACGCTCCATTATGGCAGAAGGAATTCAAAAAATTGTAAAGATGTGATGACTTCTGAGCTGTCTTGCTGCTCTGAGATTGTGTCTGTGGAGCTGAAGTGGTAGGATTGTTGGGTCACCTGGGGCCCTAGTCCCTGTGGAACTGAGATGAGACGTGTCAGAACTTGAGTTTGGAGTCTGGAGAGGTGCAGTATTTTGGGATAAAACATAAAAACCAGACCTGTGTCAGGAGATGCCCAAAGAGTGGTGCTGGGGAGGAAGACCTTTTACTCTGCCCTTCTATGTTCTTCGGGCTGGTCTAAGAATTGAATTGACATTGGAGAGATTAACAGAGGAAAAATCAAGTTTAATAATATGAGATATGGCAGAAACCAACACAATATTGTAAGGCCATTATCTGCCAATTAAAAATAAATAAATTTTAGTTTAATAACATAGGTATGTGAGAGAGACTGGGGAGAAATGAGTAACTCATCAAAATGGGTGAAACTCTCACCTTGAGTAGCGCCTTCAACTGAAGACATGGGCGGATGTGGAGGGTGGGGAGAGTCAGTTATGGGAAGTGACCAGGAAAAGCACAGTAAACAGGGACAGGGTATATGGACTTAGGTCATTGCCTTGTCCGTTGATCAGTTGCTAGATAATTGCTCATCCTTTTCTTCCAGGTACAGACAGACAGTTGCCCATAAAAATGGGGATTCCCCTTACAACGGTGTTTCTCACAAAAGAGCAACTCCTATATATTTTCAGATCCCTTTCCATGTTATTTCTCAGAAAATGACCAACTTAGAACAATTAATATGTCAAAGAGACATATTACAGGGTGGCAAATTCAGCTTCCTTAGAGGGGAGACATATTTCACACTGGACTGTGTGAGAGGTGACTCTGGATACCTCCAAATCCAGCAAGGGTGACCCCAAAGTCCTGAGGCCCATCCTGCTGTGCTCTGGCACCTGGGGTCATGATGTGTGAATGTGAGGAGCAAGAAATGGGAGGTGGGGCCAAGAACTGGAATGAAGTCGGGAGGTGGTTATGTCACACAAGCCAGAGAAGGGGAGCTCAGATTGGAGTGTCCTGATGCTTCAGACAGAAACAGCTCTAGAAAGGGGAGGTGCATGGTAGTACCATGACATCCTTATGTGGAAGGACTAGAGTCCATTGTTTCAAGCAATGTGGGTTCATTGTTCCCGTGAAGTAAGCAGGAGAAGCTGAGCGAAGCCGCTCAGGGAGACCTGAAAGGAAGGAGAGGTCTGGGCCCCGGGTGGCTTTACAGGTGTTGGCAGCTTGGCTTTCTGGATCTTATTTCTTGGGCTTCATCTTTGCAGCAATTTGGTTTCCCTCTCTGTCCTGCTATCTGCCAGGTGAATCTGGCTTCTACTACCTTGGGAGGTGGCTGTGAGTGAGGCCAAGAGCCACATAGGGCAGAGGCTGCGGAGGGTGGGGATCCTGTGTCCAGGCGGCTGTGGCCTGAGCCCTCCCTCTTTTGTATTCTACATGAGACCTTGAGGGGACTTTGCTGACCTCTGTAACACCGAAAAACTCTTCTTTTCCTTGAAGAGGCTCCTGTTTATCTTTCTCGAAACCTCTTAGGCAACCTTGCACATTCTGTATTTGGTAGAGAGACAAATACTTGTGCTAAGTGTTCAGGCCTTGCAGCGCTATTGGTGTGGAGCTGCCCCAACCTTCCTCAGGGAGGCTTGCCCAGGGCCTTCTCCTTGGTTGTGTGTGTGCTGGGCAAGGGCAGTGTGTGGGCTGGGCATGGGGGTGATAAGTAGGGGGTTGCCGGGGTCCAGCCCCGGTGGATCCAGGGAATTCGAAGGTGGGGACGGCGTCGGCGTCTTTGGAAAAATACATATTTAATTACAGATATAGAGAGATTAGAAACAGATAGTGTAGTAGGAGAATTAGTGGAGAAAAGAGGCTGAATTTCAGCCAGAGAAACGGGAGCAAGAAAGAAGCGACATGGTGGAATCAGTCTTTCCGGAAACTGATCCGATTTCTTTATTTTTGGGTTTGCTTATATACCTTTTGTTACACATAGGGATGAATACAGAGTCACGCGGGGGTCTTAGGGATATTACATCATCTTCTGGCCATGAGTGAGACCTGCTGACATTCTATGACCCTTTCTTTCTGATAACCAAAAACCTTATTTCTTCCAAGGGTGTTTTTTTTCTTAAACCAGGCACCACACTCCAGATAAAGTTGCATTCCTATAGGGTGAGGGTGTAGTCAGTTACAATCAAGAAAGGAATTTATTTAACCCAAGGTTAACAGGATTAATCTTAAAGGTTAATACCTATCTCTCCTATATGCTTAAAGGTTAATACTTATTTCTCCTATATGTTAGTTATATTCATTATAAGGGCAGGGAATATGGAGATTTAGCAGCAAACATCAGCCCAACAAATGAAAATCCATTTACCAATGTTCCCCTTAAGATCTATTTAGTCTTAAGATAGTGATAAAGTTACCTTTTTACATAACAAGGACACAGTGATTTATAACAAAGCACAGTGATCTATTACAAAAGAGAAAATCCATTAACTCAAAAAGGCTAGTATTGCTAACATCAAAAACTACTACATTTCCTTTTCTATATTCCAAATACATTGATTAATATATTCCCAGGTGCCTAAGGATATGGAGGCCTGGTGGCAATCATTGACTCAATGATAAGAAAAACCCTATGCTAATTAAGACTCTCAAAATACTCCAAAATTCTCTGTGCTGTTTATGGTTGAGAGGTAGTAAACAATCATGTGCATAGTGGCAGGAGTATGGATAATCCTGTCACACAAGCTAGTCTATCAGCAGAGAGGTTTGACCTGAGACATCCTTGTCCTACCCAGAGCAGGGAATTAGCAGCAATTATTGACACAACAAATGAAAAACCCTTCACCAATATAATTCCTAACCAACCCACTATACTAATAATTTCTAACTCCCCCAAAGAATTTGCCTTTAGTAAGTCTAAAACATCTCGTGCCTCTCAGGTTGGGAGGCTGTAAACAATCACATGTGGCGGGAGGAACCTATACAGGCGGGCTAGATAACCTTCAGAGGAGTCCCTAAGCTGAAACATTCTTGTCATGCCCAAGAATTTTTATTGCCTTGGAGCTGCAAGTTAACTCCTTCTCCAAGAAAAACAGTTATGGGGGAGAGCCCCCCGTAAAGTCAGAGGTGTAGACGAGAGCATAAAACAGACTCTGGTTTTGGGGTAGATGCTCAGGAACAGGGGGTTTCCTGAGGCTTGATCACGCCTTCGCGTATGCCAAGCCTCCTTCCTCATGACCTTTGCCATGGGCGGAGTTCCTCACGCTGGCCCCCAACAGGGGGTCAGGCAGAAACTTACCAAGAATCTGCTTGGTCTTCCTTAGCAACAGACCCATCAGGTCTCGGTGGGTTTCCCTGGCCTTACACACAGACTGGGGAGCTTCAGACTTCTCTAGCCAGCACCTGGGAAATGCAGGTCACGTGGAAAAGCAGTCAGAGGTGCTGGGGGCCCTGCTTGGGGCCCCTTCTTGGTCAGCGTAGATCAGAGGAAGGCCAAGGAAGGCCAAGGGAGCCTGTGATTTGAATGAATTCCCATGATGAACTGTGCTCTGTTCCTCTTATTTATAATCTCATCAAATCCTCATGAAACTCCCCATTTGGAGATGACACTGTACCTCAGAGACACTCCCTGCTACGAGGTGCAGCCTTGGGGCACCCAGAGTGCTTGCCCATTGCACTCAGGTGCCTCACAGAGGCTTGGGCCATTTGTGTGTGGTGAGGGGGGTGGCGGGGGCAGGGCTCTTTCTGCTCAGGTAGAAACTCTTACAGACTAGAAGAAAGGGCTATGGTTCTCCAGACAATAACTTTCCTTCAAAAGCCGTTGCTTTTAATCATGTTTTAACTGATTATTATGATCCCATGAAGGCAGCATTAGATTTCATTTACCTCCCAGTCTAGATTCACCAGGAAGTAGCTTTGCTCAGAGCTCCATCTTCCCTGGGCACCTTGTTCTTAGGAGGAAGTTGATAAAAGTTTTGTTGTACCTGCTGTTTGGAGTTTCCAGCCAACAGTTGTAGCCCAGCTCCAGTGGGTATTAGTCACTCCTGTTTGTGCTGACTTAGACTGACTTCTCAGAGAAGGCAATGGCACCCCACTCCAGTACTCTTGCCTGGAAAATCCCATGGACAGAGGAGCCTGGTAGGCTGCAGTCCATGAGATCGCTAAGAGTCGGACACGACTGAGTGACTTCCCTTTCACTTTTCACTTTCATGCATTGGAGAAGGAAATGGCAACCCACTCCAGTGTTCTTGCCTGGAGAATCCCAGGGACGGTGGAGCCTAGTGGGCTGCCGTCTATGGGGTCACACAGAGTCAGACACGACTGAAGCGACTTAGCAGCAGTAGCAGCAGCAGATTGACTTCTGAAGGCTCTGTTGGTTCTCCTATGGGAGGGGAAGAGCAGCTGTCTCCTCCGGTACCCACCTCAGTCGCCCTCTGAAGTTTGTACTTTCAGCCCTGCTGTTGATTAAATATCATGGCTTGTCCTGAGCTAGCAACGTGTCTGCTCTCTGCCACAAAGTCCACAAGAAACTCTACCTATGAGGAACTTCTTGAATAGATGGTTTGTTCAGTTGCTCAGTCATATCTGACTCTTTGTGACCCCATGGACTGCAGCATGCCAGGCTTCCCTGTCCTTCTCTATTTCCCAGAGTTTGCACCAACTCATTGAGTTGGTGATGCCATCCAACCATCTCATCCCTTGTTGCCACTTTTCCTCCTGCCCTCAATCTTTTCTAGCATCAGGGTCTTTTCCAATGAGTTGGATCTTCACATCAAGTGGCCAAATATTGGAGCTTCAGCTTCAGCATCAGTCCTTCCAATGAATATTTAGGGTTGGTATCCTTTAGGATTGACTGGTTTGATCTCCTTGCCATCCAAGGGCCTCTCAAGAGTCTTGTCCAACACCACAGTTCAAAGGTATCAGTTTTTCAGTGCTCAGCCTTTTTTTATTGTCCAGTTCTCACATCAGTACATGACTACTAGAAAAACCATAGCTTTAACTATGCAGACCTTTGTCAGCAAAATTAAAAGCTTTTTAATAGACTGTCTGGGTTTGTCATAGCTTTTCTTCCAAGGAGCAAGCGTCTTTTCATTTCATGGCTGCAGTCACTGTCCACAGTGATTTTGGAACCCAAGAAAAGAAAGTTTGTCACTATTTCCATTGGTTCCCCATCTATTTGCCATGAAGTATTGGGACTGGATGCCATGATCTTAGTTTTTTGAATGTTGAGTTTTAAGCCAACTTTTTTACTCTCCTCTTTCAGATTTATCAAGAAGCTGTTTAGTTTCTCTTCACTTTCTGATGTTAGGGTGGTGTATTCTACATTTCTGGCATTATCGATATTTCTTCTGGCAATCTTGATCCCAGCTTGTGCTTCACCCAGCCCGGCATTTCACGTGATGTACTCTGCATATAAGTTAAATAAGCAGAGTGACCACATACAGCCTTGATGTATACCTTTCCTGATTTTTGGAACCAGTTCGTTGTTCCTTGTTCAGTTCTGTTTCTTGACCTGCATACAGCTTCTCAGGTTTTTGCTTATAGGTTTCATATATTTAAGTGTCATTTTTATATCATTTTATATCAATTGATTTTTCTCTGTGACTTTTATTTTTCTATAAAATGTTTGGTCTCTTTTCCTTCTATTTAAAGATATATATATATATAGTCGGACACGACTGAGCGACTTCACTTTCACTTTTCACTTTCATGCATTAAAGAAGGAAATGGCAACCCACTCCAGTGTTCTTGCCTGGAGAATCCCAGGGACAGGGGAGCCTGGCGGGCTGCCGTCTATGGGGTTGCACAGAGTCGGACACGACTGAAGCGACTTAGCAGCATATATGTATATATATATACACACACACACAGCCTTGACATACTCCTGTCCTAATTTAGAACCAGTCCGTTGTTCCATGTCTGGTTCTAATTACTGCTTCTTGTCCTGTATATAGATTTCTCAGGAGGCAGATCAGGTGGTCTGCTATTCCCATCTCTTTAAGAATTTTTCACACTTTGTTGTGATCCATACAATCAAAGGCTTTAGCGTAGTTAATGAAGCAGAAGTAGATGTTTTTCTGGAATTCTCTTGGTTTTTCTGTGATCCAGCGGATGTTGGCAATTTGATCTCTGGTTCCTCTGACTTTTCTAAATCCAGCTTGTACATCTGGAATTTCTTGATTCACATACAGTTGAAGCCTAGCTTGAAGGTTTTTGAGCATTACCTTGCTAGCATGTGAAAGGAGTATGATTGTGCTGTACTTTGAACATGCCTTGGCATTGCCCTTCTTTGAGATTGGAATGAAACTGACCTTTTCCAGTCCTGTGGCCACTGCTGAGTTTTCCAAATTTGCTGGCATATTGAGTGCAGCACTTTTTAGGATTTGAAATACCATCATATTTTAGGATTTGAAATAGCTCCACTGGAATTCCATCACCTCCAGTAGCTTTGTTCATAGTGTTGCTTCCTAAGGCCCACTTAACTTCACTCTCCAGGATGTCTGACTCTAAGTGAGTGATCACACCATCTTGGTGATTCCGGTTATTAAGACCTTCTTCTGTGTATTCTTAACCACCTCTCCTTAACCATCTTCTGCTCCAGTTAGGTCCATACCATTTCTGTCCTTTATTGTGCTCATCTTTGCATGAAATGTTCCCTTGGTATCTCTAATTTTCTTGAAGAGATCTCTAGTCTTTCCCATTCTATTGTCTTCTATTTCTTTGCATTGTTCACTTAAAAAGGCTTTCTTATCTCTCCTTGCTGTTCTCTGGAGCTCTGCATTCAGATCGGTTTATCTTTCCTTTTCTCCTTTGCCTTTTGCTTCTCTTGGCTATTTGTAAGACCTCCTCAGACAATCATTTTGCCGTTTTCCATTTCTTTTTTTTGGAGATCATTTGGATCACTGCCTCCTATATAACATTATGAACCTCTGTCCATAGTTCTTCAGGTACTCTATCATATCTAATCCCTTGAATCTACTTGTTACTTTCATTGTATAATCATAAGGGATTTGATTTAGGTCATACCTGAATGGTCTAGTGGTTTTCCCTACTTTCTTCAATTTAAGTCTGAATTTTGCAATAAGGAGTTCATGATCTGAGCCACAGTCAGCTCCTGGTCTTGTTTTTGCTGACAGTATAAAGCTTCTCCATCTTGAGCTGCAAAAATTATAATCAGTCTGATTTTGGTATTGACTGGTGATGTCCATGTGTAGAGTCATCTCTTGTGTTGTTGGAAGAGGGTGTTTGCTATGACCAGTGCATTCTCTTGGCAGACTGTTAGACTTTGCCCTTCTTCATTTTGCAAGGCCAAACTTGCCTGTTACTCCAGTTTTCTCTTGACTTCCTACTTTTGCATTCCAGTCCCCTATGATGAGAAGGACATTTTTTTGGTGTTAGTTCAAGAAGGTCTTGTAAGTCTTCATAGAACTGATCATCTTCTTCACCATTAGTGGTTGGGGCATAGACTTGAATTACTGTGATATTGAATAGTTTGCCTTAGAAATGACCTGAGATCATTCTGTCATTTTTGAGATTATACCCAAGTACTGCATTTCAGACTCTTGTTGACTATGAGGGCTACTCCATTTCTTCTAAGGGATTCTTGCCCACAGTAGTAGATATAATGGTCATCTGAGTTAAATTCGCCCATTCTAGTCCATTTTAGTTCACTGATTCCTAAAATGTCGATGTTCACTCTTGCCATCTCCTGTTTGACCACTTCCAATTTACCTTGACTCAGGGACCTAACATTCCAGGTTCCTATGTAACGTTGTTCCTTATAGCATCGAACTTTACTTTCACCACCAGACACATCCACAACTGGGTGTTGTTTCTGCTTTGGCTTGGCCTCTTCATTCCTTCCGGAGCAGTTTCTCTACTGTCTCCAGTGTCATATTGGACACCAACTGACCTGGGAGGTTCACCTTTCAGTGTCTCATCTTTCTGCCTTTTCATACTGGGTCTTGGTCTGGTGGACATGGCCATCCCCAGTTCAGTTCAGTCGCTCAGTCGTGTCCGACTCTTTGCGACCCCATGAATCACAGCACACCAGGCCTCCCTGTTCATCACCATCTCCTGAAGTTCGCTCAGACTCATGTCCATCGAGTCCGTGATGCCATCCAGCCATCTCATCCATGGTCGTCCCTTTCTCCTCCTGCCCCCAATGCCTCCGAGCATCAGAGTCTTTTCCAATGAGTCAACTCTTCGAATGAGGTGGCCAAAGTATTGGAGTTTCAGCTTTAGCATCATTCCTTCCAAAGAAATCCCAGCGTTGATCTCCTTCAGAATGGACTGGTTGGATCTCCTTGCAGTCCAAGGGACTCTCAAGAGTCTTCTCCAACACCACAGTTCAAAAGCATCAATTCTTCGGTGCTCAGCCTTCTTCACAGTCCAACTCTCACATCCACACATGACTACTGGAAAAACCATAGCTTTGACTAGACGGACCTTAGTCGGCAAAGTAATGTCTCTGCTTTTGAATATACTATCTAGGTTGGTCATAACTTTTCTTCCAAGGAGTAAGTGTCTTTTAATTTCATGGCTGCAGTCACCATCTGCAGTGATTTTGGAGCCCCCCAAAATAAAGTCTGAGACTTTTTCCACTGTTTCCCCATCTAGTTGCCATGAAGTGATGGGACCAGATGCCATGATCTTTGTTTTCTGAATGTTGAGCTTTAAGCCAACTTTTTCACTCTCCTCTTTCACTTTCATCAAGAGGCTTTTTAGTTCCTCTTTCTGCCATAAGGGTGGTGTCATCTGCATATCTGAGGTTATTGATATTTCTCCCGGCAATCTTGATTCCAGCTTGTGTTTCCTCCAGTCCAGCATTTCTCATGATGTACTCTGCATATAAGTTAAATAAGCAGGGTGACAATATACAGCCTTGACATACTCCTTTTCCTATTTGGAACCAGTCTGTTGTTCCATGTCCAGTTGCGTCCTGACCTGCATATTGGTTTCTCAAGAGGCAGGTCAGGTGGTCTGGTATTCCCATCTCTTTCAGAATTTTCCACAGCTTATTGTGATCCACACAGTCAAAGGCTTTGGCATAGTCGATAAAGCAGAAATAGATGTTTTTCTGGAACTCTTTTGCTTTTTCCATGATCCAGCGGATGTTGGCAAGTTGATCTCTGGTTCCTCTGCCTTTTCTAAAACCAGCTTGATCATCTGGAATTTCACGGTTCACGTACTGCTGAAGCCTGGCTTGGAGAATTTTGAGCATTACTTTCCTGGCATGTGAGATGAGTGCAATTGTGTGGTAGTTTGAGCATTCTTTTGCATTGCCTTTCTTTGGGATTGGAATGAAAACTGACCTTTTCCAGTCCTGTGGCCACTGCTGAGTTTTCCAAATTTGCTGGCATATTGAGTGCAGCACTTTCACAGCATCATCTTTCAGGATTTGGAACAGCTCAACTGGAATTCTATCACCTCCACTAGCTTTGTTCATAGTGATGCTTTCTAAGGCCCACTTCACTTCACATTCCAAGATGTCTGGCTCTATAATGAGACATTGTTCATTACATTGTAATTTGTTTTCTCCCATTGGTATCATGTCTGGTATGTGTTTCTCAAATCATTTTATTTTTGAATTGGATAGACCCTCAGTTCAGTTCAGTTCAGTCACTCAGTCGTGTCCAACTCTTTGCGACCCCATGAATCGCAGCACGCCAAGCCTCCCTGTCCATCACCAACTCCCAGAGTTCACTCAGAGTTTCGTCCATCAAGTCAGTGATGCCATCCAGCCATTTCATCCTCGGTTGTCCCCTTCTCCTCCTGCCCCCAATCCCTCCCAGCATCAAAGTCTTCTTCAATGAGTCAACTCTTCGAATGAGGTGGCCAAAGTATTGGAGTTTCAGCTTTAGCATCATTCCTTCCAAAGAAATCCCAGCGTTGATCTCCTTCAGAATGGACTGGTTGGATCTCCTTGCAGTCCAAGGGACTCTCAAGAGTCTTCTCCAACACCACAGTTCAAAAGCATCAATTCTTCGGTGCTCAGCCTTCTTCACAGTCCAACTCTCACATCCATACATGACCACAGGAAAAACCATAGCCTTGACTAGACGGACCTTAGTCGGCAAAGTAATGTCTCTGCTTTTGAATATACTATCTAGGTTGGTCATGACTTTTCTTCCAAGGAGTAAGCTTCTTTTAATTTCATGGCTGCAGTCACCATCTGCAGTGATTTTGGAGCCCCCCAAAATAAAGTCTGACACTGTTTCCACTGTTTCCCCATCTATTTGCCATGAAGTGATGGGACCGGATGCCATGATCTTCGTTTTCTGAATGTTGAGCTTTAAGCCAACTTTTTCACTCTCCTCTTTCACTTTCATCAAAAGGCTTTTTAGTTCCTCTTCACTTTCTGCCATAAGGGTGGTGTCATCTGCATATCTGAGGTTATTGATATTTCTCCCGGCAATCTTGATTCCAGCTTGTGTTTCCTCCAGCCCAGCGTTTCTCATGATGTACTCTGCATAGAAGATAAATGAGCAGGGTGACAATATACAGCCTTGACATACTCCTTTTCTTATTTGGAACCAGTCTGTTGTTCCATGTCCAGTTCTAACTGTTGCTTCCTGACCTGCATACAGATTTCTCAAGAGGCAGGTCAGGTGGTCTGGTATTCCCATCTCTTTCAGAATTTTCCACAATTTCTTGTGATCCACACAGTCAAAGGCTTTGGCATAGTCAATAAAGCAGAAATAGATGTGTTTCTGGAACTCTCTTGGCCATCCTCAGTAAATCTTTAATCCAATTTTCTGCTACTGGGTGTGGCTGTGTTCCCTCCCTGTAGTTTGACCTGAGGCCAAACTGTGATAGGGTTAATGGCAATAGTGGCAACCTCCTTCAAAAGGACTTATGCCATCATAATAGACAGTTTCTATTTCTCTAAATCAGTGGATGAATGCAATGGTCATTAGATGGGCTTCTGCTGCATCCACTATGTAGAGCTGTCCTTCTAATACTTAAGTTAGATGATGTCATTTTTTCACTCAAAACCCTCCAGTGACTTTTTCTGAAGTACCTACAGTGATCTACCAGGTCCCATGTTACCTGCCCTGCCCTCCTACCATTCCTTCTCTCTCTCACGGGCTTCTTGGCTCACCTAGACTTGTTACTGTAGTCACATTAGCTTGTATTCTGTTTGTCCTCCTAGGCAATCCTCTACCTACCTCAGGGTCTTCCCTGGTGGCTTAGCTGGTAAAGAATCCACCTGCCATGAGGGAGACCTGGGTTTGATCCCTGAGTTGGGAAGACCCCCTGGAGAAGGGAAAGGCTACCCACTCCAGTATTCTGGCCTGGAGAATTCCATGGTCATGGAATGGCCATGGACTATACAGTCCATGGAGTTGCAAAGAGTTTTACATGACTGAATGACTTTCACTGTCTTTTCCCTACCTCAGGGCCATTGTACTTGCCATTCCCACAGACATTCACATAGTTTAATCACTTCTTGCAGGTCATGACTCAAATGTGACCTTCTCAGTGAGACCTTCCCTAACTATTCCCTAGATTCTTCCTCCCTCCAGCCCTTCCTTTCTCTTGCTTTATTATTTTCTATAACTCTTGCCTATCCGATACCACATGCCCATTCCTTTGTACTAGGATTTAAGCTTTCTGAGGTAGGATGTTATTTGCTTACTTGCAGAGAACACTATCAGGCAGTAAGAGATACTGACATACCTAAGTGAGTAGATGAATGACTGTCTCCAACACAATGTCTTCAGAGGCCAGTTGTGTAACGTAAATAGACAAAATGACTGGAGTGAACGCAAAAGTGGGAGGAGAGTTGAGACACACACCTCCCTGCTAAGGGGATTAACTTACACAACAGCAACAGCAATCACAAAACACTCCCAGCTACACCAGAGCCACGTATGTGCTGCTAGTGTGTGCTGGGCTGTCAGATGGGCTGACTCTCCAAATCTGGACGTCTAGAGTTGTTGTCAATAAAGGGCTCTAAGGACAGCGGCCATGGCTTTTCTGGAGAGCTTGGATTCCCTGGTGGCTCGGATGGTAAAGCGTCTGCCTGCCATGCGGCCACGGGGTTGCAAAGAGTCGGACACGACCGAGCGACTTCACTTTCACTTTCTAAGAAGTAGTTCATGAAACTCAGTTCAGTTCAGTCGCTCAGTCGTGTCTGACTCTTTGCGACCCCACGAATCGCAGCACGCCAGGCCTCCCTGTCCATCACCGTCTCCCGGAGTTCACTCAGACTCACGTCCATCGAGTCCGTGATGCCATCCAGCCATCTCATCCTCAGTCGTCCCCTTCTCCTCCTGCCCCCAATCCCTCCCAGCATCAAAGTCTTCTCCAATGAGTCAACTCTTCGCATGAGGTGGCAAAGTACTGGAGTTTCAGCTTTAGCATCATTCCTTCCAAAGAAATCCCCGGGTTGATCGCCTTTAGAATGGACTGGTTGGATAGACCCTAGGGCTTCTGTTACTGATAGTCCTTTTTTCCAGGTAGAAAATTTAGAATTTATTCTGTAACCCTTTTAAAGACATGAGATGTTCTGGCATACATTTTTTTGTATTAGAGATATTCCAGTTCTACATTATGTCTTGTCCATTTCATATCTTTGTATCATCTTACTTACTTGGTCCTCCAATAAGAAATGAACTGATCACTGACTTGCTCAGGCTTTTAGATATGAATGACATCCAGAATAAATAGACCAGTTGCCCACCCCCCTTTTTGTTTCCTACTAAGACCCTCCAACTCAAAGGTGTCATGTACGGTGTGATAGTCACTGGGAACTGGGAGAGAAATATAAGTGGGAGAGAAATACAACTGGGATCTAACAGAGGGGGAAGGGCAGGAGATAGAGGCTGGAGAGAAGGTTGGAAATAAGTGGCAAGAGGAGTAGAGCTTTGCTCATAGCAGAATGAAATGACTCTTCTCCAAGAATGGGATCACCCCTCTTATTATACAAGATCTGATCTCATGAAATACAAAGAACATTCCCATGGTGGCCTGGATGACCACAGGTGATTTGCACAGGTGTGTTAAAGGAAGTGCAGCTTCTTTGCTTGGGTTGTTTGGGAATATCTAACAGTCTTATCTCATGTTCAAGTTCTGGAGACCCCTCTGGTTTCCTCATGACTCACAAGAGTAGGGGTCCTGCCTGTTTGTGACTGACTATACCGTCCCGAGAAGACTCATTGACTCTTAGAGGGCTTTCCCTCGTGCATTTGTCATACACTTCATTTTGTGATCAGGGCAATAAAATCACATGCCTGAGCCACTAGCTGGCTGGGCACAGCTGTAAAACTGACAGCAACCCTGACACTAGGGAAAACCACCCCAGTGAAGTGATCAAAAGGGAAGTAATTATTGCTTCTAATCTGACTTTATCCAGGAAATGCCCCAGTATTTCCCGATCTATGATCTGCTAATACATTTATTGTGAGGGCAGAGTAAATGTTTAACCTTGCCTGTTTTATCAATTAGTACTTTTGTGTACTTTTTTTATTGGAAGATAACTGCTTTACAATATTGTGTTGGTTTCTGCCGTATGTCAACATGAATCAGCACACAGTATCAGTATTTATCCTAATGACTGTGTTGATTGTGTGTTTACTTGTTTTAAGAATATTTCCTCGTCTCCAACCCGGAAGACTGTACTCTGAATATTGTCAGGAAGCCCTTTATGAACTGTAGCAACTGCATGACTCATGTCTAACCTTAAACTCTTACCAATTAAGCGAACAGTTCTATTATCTCATTGAGATGGTTTTCTTTCTGCTTTCATCATGTAACACTCCCTGCCAATTTTAAAAAGACCCCCCGCCTCCTCTCCCTGCCAAAGAGGGTGTCCAAACTGCCTACTTGAGTTCTTGTCTTTTCTTCTGACTGGTAGCTTAATTCATTACTTACTCTCCCCATGGCCAGAATTAGGTAAAACAAGATTTATCAAGCAGTTTCTGTGTGTCACGACTTCCCTGATGGCTCAGGGGTAAAGAATCTGCCTGCAGTACAGGAGACCAGTGTTCGATCCCCGGGTTGGGAAGATCCCCAGGAGAAGGGAATGGCAACCTACTCCAGGATTCTTGCCTGAAGAATTTCATGGACAGACAAACATGGCAGGCTATCGTCCATGGGATCACAAAGAGTAGGACAGGAATGAGTGACTAACATTTTCACTTTTTCTTTTCTATGTGTGACATACTGTTCTAGGGACTGGGGATGACTTTCCTTGCTTCATGGAGTGAACTTTGCAGTAAGGGGAGAGAGGCAATAATGAAAAGTATAAAAAACATGGTGGTAAGTGTTAGGGAGGTAAATAAACCAGGAAAGGGGAGTGGGGCGTGTGTGTGTGTGTGTGAGGGGATATAACATGGACGTGGGGGATCAATGAAGGTTGCCCTGGGAAGGTGACATTTGAGTCCTGAGTTGTAGGAGTGAGCCGTGCAGGTAACCAGGGACACGGGTACAGATAATGGAATTCGAGTAAGAATAGAGGCTCTGGGGAAGGGAGGTGTCGGTGGGCCAGGAGCAGCCAAGAGACCCATGGCTGGAGCCATGCTTAAAGGAGTGGAAAAAGTGGTTTGAAACGTGGAAGGGGCAGGTGGAGGATGTAAGACCTTTGTCAGGAATCTGATTTTGGCTGATGTGGGAGCCATTAGAAGGTCATGAGCAGAGCAGTGACTGCTTGAGTTTGAGCTCTTTTTCTGTAACTGTTGTGAGAAGAGCTAGGAGCAAGGGAGCAGGGAGCCTGGTTAGATGGTGATATGGCCTCAGGGTGGTGACCTTGGTGTGGTAGGTGGGGAGGTGGAGGGAGATGGGCCAACCCTTGGTGGCCCATACAACACCCTAAGATGGTGACTGGTCTCCTGTCTCAAACCATCAAGAATATTAAAGATGAAAGTTCTAATTCAGGTGATTCTTACATTTAGACTAGAATCCAATAAATATTTGCTTCTCTTAAGGAGAATAAAATTGACATTGGTGAGTCAAACTTTACAGAAAAGTTGTATACAGACAGCTTCATTTAGTCTTTTTAGTTAGCTCATGAGGTAGATAGCACTATCTATTGTAATTTAAGTTGTTTGAAAGGTAGTACAAGATAAAATTCAGACAGATCAAAATGACACTAAAATGAAAAAGGCTTCTTTGCTCATGTCAACCATGTTTCCCTCAGACCACCTAAGTTTGAGTCTTTAGAGAAATCCTCTAGCACATAAAAGCATGTCATTTATATCCCCACCCAAAAAGGATGAACACAGCACATTCTTCTAGGCCTTGAGTTTTTTCATTTATTAATTCATCTTGGCGCCCTTCACATTCACAGAGGAAATCAATCCCCAGTCACAGAACTCCAAGGTCTGGACATAACTTTTTTTTTTTTTTGCACTTAAAAAGTTTATTTATTGAAGTACAATTGATTTAAAATGTTACATTTCTTTCAAGTGGATAGTACAGGGGTTCATTGTTTTTTTCTTAATATATGTATTTTATTGAGGTATTGTTGACATACAATGTTTCAGGTATACAGCAACGTGATTCAGTTATAATATACACACATATTATTTTTCAGATTATTTTCCACTAGAGCTTATTATAATATTGACTATAGTTCCCTGTGCTATCCAGTAAACCTTTGTTGCTTGTTGCATATCTATTTATTTAAAATTAGAAATCTAACATTCTGTTCATACTGAGTCAAACAAGTGGAATTAAAATGTCAAATTTTTAGTTAGGCAAAAATTCTATAAGTTTTCTAAAATATATGTTATACATATTATATACACACACACACACATGCACAAAAGCTTTTCTACTACAGTTGATAAAGGTGTGAGAAAGAAATCAGAAAAAAAAAAGAGATGGAGAAATTGGAAAACATAAACCAAATGAAATGAGAGCACTGACTATGAAATAGAAAACGTGAAAATCTAGATTAAAGATCATCATATAGTCCAGTTGTTCTTAAACATGGCTGCTCATTAGAAACATCTGGAGCTTTGGAGGAAAAAAGCAATACCTGGGCATTTGTATTTTCCAAAAAATTCCAAGATAATTCTAACATGCATCTGGATTTTAAAAAGTGATTACAGAGTTTTCTACTGAATGGTTTTGGTGATACAGAAGTCTAGTTTTCTGTTGACAGATCATGGTACAATGGTATTAAGTGAATAATAGTTACATAATCACAACAGTAAAAGATGTTTATCAGTTTTCACAATCAGGAGCCAGATTTAAAAAAAATAATAATTACAATTGCAAGCCATAATGGGAACATGATTAAGCTACAATATAAAATAGTTCCATACAATTCGGAGGGTCAAGCAGAGTGATGTGGTAAGTGAAAGTACATATATGCACAGGTTAGGTTTTCATTGCCCAGCCAGTCTATGTCTTTTGGTTGGTGCATTTAATTCATTTATATTTAAGGTAATTATTGATATGTATGATCCTATTACCATTTTCTTAATAAAACAATTATGAAAATATGGGTTTATTTTCTGTGGGTCTTTTCCTTCTGTTGTGTTTCCTGCCTAGAGAAATTCCTTTAGCATTTGTTGTAAAGCTGGTTTGGTCGTGCTGAATTCTCTTAACTTTTGCTTGTCTCAAAAGCTTTTGATTTCTCCATCAAATCTGAAGGAGAATCTTGCGGGATAGCCTCTTCTTGGCTGTAGGGTCTCCTCACCTATGGTGAGACTATAGATCTCACTTTAAATATATCATGCCATTCCCTTCTGGCTTGTAGAATTTCTGTTGAAATATCAGCTGGTAACCTGAGGGGAGTTTCCTTGTATGTTATTTGTTTTTCCTTTGTTGCTTTTTAATATTTTACCTTTGTCTTTAATTTTTGCAAGTTTGATTTTACTATGTGTCTTGGTGCGTTCCTGCTTGGGTTTATTCTGCCTAGGACTCTGTGCTTCTTGGACTTGGTTGACTATAGTTAAACCCTGCTGGCCTTCAAGGTTAGATCCCCAGGCTAGGATGCCTGAGCTGGGACTCAAAACCTTCATAACAGAGAAAGAATAACTTTGGTACTATTGTTCTCCAGCTTGTGGGTAACCTACCTAGCAGGTATGGAACTTGATTTTATCATGATTACGCCCCTCCTTCCATCTTGTTGTGGCCTCTTTTTTTGTCTTTGGCCCTGGGGTATCTTTTTTTGGTGGGATCCAGCGTCCTCCCATTGATGGTTGTTCAACAGCTAGTTGTGATTTTGGTGCTCTCGCAGAGGAGATGAGCAAACATCCTTCTACTCTGCCATCTTGAACCGGAAGCCAGCTTCTTTTTCCTTTTAGATTTTTTAAAATTGGAATATAATTGCTTTGCAGTGTTGTGTTTCTGCTGTATAACAAAGTGAATCAGCTATATATATTCAGATATCCATATATCCCATCCCTCTTGAGCCTCCCTCCCACCCCACCCCGCTAAGTCACCGCAGAGCACCTAGCTGAGCTCCCTGTGTCATATAGCAGTTCCCACTAGCTATCTATTTCACACATGATAGTGTATATATTTGAGTCCTAATCTCCCAATTTGTCCACCCTCCCCTCCCTCAAGCCATGTCCACATGTCCATTTCCTATGTCTGCATTTCTATCCCTACCCTGCATATAGGTTCCTCTGTACCATTTTTCTAGATTCCACATGTATGCGTTAATACACGATATTTGTTTTTCTTTTTGACTCACTTCACTCTGTATGGCATACTCTGTGTCCGTCCACATCTCTACAAATGACCCAATTCCATTCCTTTTTATGACTAATATTCCATCATATGTATGCACCACATCTTCTTTATCCATTCATCTGCCATTGGACATTTAAGTTGTTTCCATGTCCTGGCTATTGTAAGCATTGGGGTACATGTGTCATTTTGAATTATGGTTTTCTCAGGTTATATCACTAGTAGTGGGATTGCTGGGTCATATGTTAATTCTATTTTAAAATACATAATGAACCTCCATAATGTTCTCCACAGTGGCTGTATCAATTTACATTCCCACTAACAGTACAAGAGGTTTCCTTTTCTTCACATCCTCTTTAGGATTTATTATTTGTAGAATTTTTGATTATGGTCTTTCTGAGTGGTGTGAGGTGATACCTCATTGCAGTTTTGACTTGCATTTCTCTAATAATTAGTGATGTTGAGTATCTTTTGATATGACTGTTGGCCATCTGAATATCTTCTTTGAAGAAATGTATATTTAGGTCTCCTGCCCATTTTTTTTTTTCCATTGGATTATGTGTTTCTTTGCTATTGAGCTGCATGAGCTGTTTGTATATTTTGGAGATTAATCCTTTTGCACATATGATAAATAACATGACAAGAAAATCTCAGGGGCTAAGCAGAGTTAGTGTCATTTTGTAAAAGAGGAAACTGCTTCAGGAAGAGAAGGTAACTGGCCCTTTCTTTTGCAATCAGTGAGAGAACTAAGTAAGCCTCAAGTGTTGGGTTAGTTCCTTGTGTTAATGATTCCTACCTGAGCGCCGAAGAATTGGTGCTTTTGAACTGTGGTGTTAGAGAAGACTCTTGAGAGTCCCTTGGACTGCAAGGAGATCCAACCAGTCCATTCTAAAGGAGATCAGCCCTGGGTGTTCTTTGGAAGGAATGATGCTGAAGCTGAAGTCCAATACTTTGACCACCTCATGCGAAGAGTTGACTCATTGGAAGACTCTGCTGCTGGGAGGGATTGGGGGCAGGAGGAGAAGGGGACGACAGAGGATGAGATGGCTGGATGGCATCACTGACTCGATGGACGTGAGTCTGAGTGAACTCTGGGAGTTGGTGATAGACAGGGAGGCCTGGTGTGCTGCGATTCATGCGGTCACAGAGTCGGACACGACTGAGCAACTGAACTGAACTGAACTGAACCATAACCAAGAAAGCATCCTCAAGAGTGAGAGGAGCAGAAAGCAAATTCATCTGTTAGAAATAGTGTGGAGGGACACTCAGACTATCCAGGGGCCACAGAGGAAATCTGTAGCCCTCTCCTCCTCGCTGTCCTCAGGTTCCATCACTAAAGAATGGCTTTGATTGTCTGACACAGTTGCTAAGGGCTTAATGGGGACGCTTTTAAACCAGGGGAGCAATTAAGCTGTGAGGTCTGAGTTCACTTAGTAGAGTGATTGTGACAGTCTCGATGCTGAGCCACTCACCTGCTTGCATTCTCTCTGTCATTTCCTCTACTGGGTGGGATGTACACCTATCAAAGAATTCTCTCTCTTTATACATTTTATATTTTCTCTTAAAATTTTTTTATTTTATATTGGAGTATAGATGATTAAAAATGTTTATTAGTTTTAGGTGTACAGTAAAATGATTCAATTATACTTATGCAAGTATCTATTCTTTTCCCACTTAGGTTATTACCGAATATTGAGCAGAGTTGCTGTGCTACACAGTAGGTCCTTGTTGGTTATGTATTTTAAATGTAGCCATGTATAGGTGTCAGTCGCAAACTCCCAATTTATCCCCTCTTCCCTGTAACTGTTATTTCCTTCAAAGTCTGTGAGTCTGTTTTCATTTTGTAAATAAGTTCATTTATAGCTTTTAAAAAAATTCTGCACATAAGTGATATTATGATATTTGTCTTTGTCTGACTTACTTCATTTAGTATAATAATCTCCAGGTCCATTCATGTTGGTGCAAATGGCATCATTTCATTCTTTTCAATAAGTAATATTCCATTATATAGGTACCACATCTTCTTTATCCATTAATTCATGGACAGACATTTAGTTTATTTCCTTGTCTTTTGTCGATGGTGCTTCTGTGAACATTGGGGTGTACATACCCTTTTTAGCCATGGTTTTACCCAGACATATCTGGATTGCTGGAGTAGGATTTCTGGATCATGTGATAGCTCTATTTGTAATCTTTTAAAGGACCCTCCACACTGTTCTCCATAGTGTCTGTACCAATCTACTTTTCCACCAACAGTGTAGGAGGGTTCCCTTTTCTCCACACATTTCTCTCTTCAGCATTTATTATTTGTAGACTTTTTGATGATGACCATTCTCACTGATGTGATGCTTCATTGTAGCTGGTTTTTTTTTTTTTTTTTTTCACTGTAGCTTTGTTTGGCATTTCTCTAATGCTGAGCAATTTATATGTGTCTCTTGGCCATCTGTATGTCTTCTTTAGAGAAATGTCTTTTTAGGTCTTCCGCCTGGTTTTTGGATTGGGTTTTTTTCCTTTTTTTTTTTTTTTTAGTATTGAGCTGCATGAGCTGTTTGTATATTTTGGAGATTAATCTTTTGTCAGTCAGATTGTCTCAAAACATTTTCTCCCATTCTGTGAGTTTTCTGTTTTGCATTATGGTTTCTGTTGCTGTTCAAAAGCTTTTGATTTTAATTGGGCCCCATTTGTTTATTTTTGCTTTTATTTCCAATGGATCAAAAGATTTTTCTGTGATTTATGTCAGAGTATTCTGCCTATGTTTTCCTCTAAGAAAATATAGTATCCATTTTATAGTATCCAGTCTTCTATTTAGGTCTTTAATGCATGTTCAGTTTATTTTTGTGTATGGTGTTAGAGAATGTTCTAATTTCATTAATTTTTTCATGGAACTGTCCAGTTTTACATTTATTGAAGAGATTATCTTTCTTCCATTGTATAGTGTTGCTTTCTTTTCCCTAGATTAATGGACCGTAGGTGTGTGGGTTTATTTCTAGACTTTATTTTCTGCTCCATTGATCTATATTTCTATTTTTATGCCAGTGTCATACTGTTTTGATGACTGTTGCTTTGTCGTGTAATCTGAAGTCAAAGTATGATTCCTCTAGTTATATTTTTCTAAAAATTGCTTTGCCTATTCAGGGTCTTTTGTGTCTCCATATAAGTTTAAGATTTTTTCCATTTTAACTTTCCAAATGGATGGATCCTTATTTTTTCTGACTATGAAGATAGTGCATGTTCATTATAAAACACATTTGCATACTGCTGCTGCTGCTAAGTTGCTACAGTTCTGTCCGACCCTGTGCGACCCCATAGACAGCAACCCACCAGGCTTCTCTCTCCCTGGGATTCTCCAGGCAAGAATACTGGAGTGGGTTGCCATTTCCTTCTACACAAATACAAAAAATGGCAAAAAATTTCCATGTACTTCTCCCAGTGCAGTAAAGCTCTGCTAATAGTGTAGGTTTGTTTCCAATACAGGTGTTTGGTGTGTGCCTGCATACCTGTGTGTAAATGTGAATGCTTTCTTTTATGCAGATGAATTATTTCACACATTCCCCTACACTTGTTTTCACTGACAACTCATCCTGGTTAATTTTGCATGCTATCTTATTTTTTTCTATGCTCCAAATCCTTTTTAGAAACTTCCCTGGTGGCCCAGTGGTTAAGACTCTGCACTCCCAATGCAAGGGACATGGTTCTTATCCCTTGGGGAGCTAAAACCCCACTTGCCATGCAGAGTAGCCAAAAGATTAAAAATAAACAAATCACTTTTTAAAGAATTATTTAAAGATCCCAGATAACTCTATTAAAATGTTTTAATAACTTCATAAGCTTTTATAGTCTAATGGTACCATAATTATTCTTATTTTGGTGGCTTTGACTTTTTTACTCTTAAAAATGGAACCCCAATAAACATACATGCACATATTTTAAATGCTAAATTATTCAACTCATCAACAGTGGGGAAAAACAAATCAAGCTTGTTGGTTAGAAATCAGGGGATCCAGGCTTCCTTTTCAGCTTGGCTATCTTGGATGTGTCCTTGATTGGTCATGTGATGTTAGGCCAATCCCATCCCTTCTCTGGATCCTTTTTCCCCCAAATACACATAAAAAAATTCAAACTCAAAAGCAGAAAGTGTTAGTAGTGGAGCCCCTGCTTTGTGCTTGGAGGCATATCTCTGAACATTATGGGCAAAGTGAGAAGAACAGAATATGGACAACGTCTCCCGCAGCATCACACCCTGGTGACATGGCACACGCTTGTGGTAGGTCAGGGGAACCAGGATCCTTTCCATCATCCTCCAACCTTAAAGAGAGCCAGGGTCTTGAAAACAGTATGGAAATGATGGCAATTCAAGAATAGAATAAATCAAAACACAGAGGTGGGAAGTGGCAGGAACATATGGGGACTGTGAGGATCACACTAAGCTATGTTCAGGTGGGAAAGGCAGTTTGGTAATGATAGGGGCTTTGAATGTTAAAAAGAGGTATTTGGACTTGACTTGATCTAAGGCAATGAGCAGTCCTTGAAGATAAGGGTGGGTTGGGAACTCATAGAACTGCAAAGACCTTTCTGTGGCCAGGTTTTTGTGTGTGTGTGCGTGTGTGCTGGCCCTGGGTCACTCCTTAGAATGTCATTGCTAAAGGGGCATATAACCCAACTCTTTTGTGTGAAAAGATAACCAAGACCCAGAGAGAGAGAGGCTGTTGTTCCAAGGTACATTAGTGGCAAGCGCAGGTGTGGAGACACACCTGAGCTGTGTGACTGACTGATATGCTCCACCCTCATTGTCAACCTGCTGAAGGCTTGTAACACGACAGCTTGGAAAAAGCACTGAGATTGGTATTGGGATGTCAGTGTTCCAGTTCCAACTCTGCCCTGGCTGTGGCTTCCATACCCTCCCAAGATTGGCAATTTCTATATTGAATTACTGGGTTAGGGCATATGGATTGTTTTTCTTGTTTACCCACACAGTCTAAATCCCTTAATTCTGTGGTTTGAAAAGCCTTTTGTTCCATAGTAGCTCATTTAACCCAATCCAATAGTGGTTTAGATGAAAGAGATCTTACTTGATGCTACAGAAGAAATTTGGGTTTGGAAAAGGATTAAGTGCCTTATTCTAGGTTATTCAATGAGTTGTGAAATGGGATCAGTTCAGTTCAGTTGCTCAGTTGTGTCTGACTCTTTACAACCTCATGGACTGTAGCATGCCAGGGTTCCCTGTCCATCACCAACTCCCAGAGCTTGCTTAAACTCGCATACATCAAGTTGGATCTCTCCTGCCATATCAACAAACAAGGATGTCGCAGCTGTCTGTGATTCTTTCCCTTCAAATGTGAATTTCTGAGCCATGCCAGCAAGCAGCAGCCACGAGTTCCTGAGCCATCCTAACAAGCAGGCCACTTATTATAGAATTTAAGGATGTGTCAGCCATCAGTGATTACAGAGCCCTAAGGCAAGTTCCAGAAAAAAAAATCTATTTCTGCTTTATTGACTATGCCAAAGCCTTTGACTGAGTGGATCACAATAAACTGTGGAAAATTCTGAAAGAGACAGGAATACCAGATCACCTGACCTGCCTCTTGAGAAATCTGTATGTAGGTCAGGAAGCAACAGTTAGAGCTGGACATGGAACAACAGACTGGTTCCAAATAGGAAAAGGAGTACATCAAGGCTGTATATTGTCACCCTGCTTATTTAACTTCTATGCAGAGTACAACATGAGAAACACTGGGCTGGAGGAAGCACAAGCTAGAATCAAGATTGCCAGGAGAAATATCAATAACCTCAGATATGCAGATGACACCACCCTTATGGCAGAAAGTGAAGAAGAACTAAAGAGCCTCTTGATGAAAGTGAAAGAGGAGAGTGTAAAAGTTGGCTTAAAGCTCAACATTCAGAAAGCAAAGATCATGGCATCTGGTCCCATCGCTTCATGGCAAATAGATGGGGAAACAGTGGAAACAGTGTCAGACTTTATTTTGGGGGGCTCCAAAATCACTGCAGATGGTGACTGCAGCCATGAAATTAAAAGACAATTACTCCTTGGAAGAAAAGTTATGACCAACCTAGATAGTATATTCAAAAGCAGAGACATTACTTTGCCAACAAAGGTCCATCTAGTCAAGGCTATGGTTTTTCCTGTGGTCATGTATGGATCTGAGAGTTGGACTGTGAAGAAAGATGAGCAATGAAGAATTGATTCTTTTGAACTGTGGTGTTGGAGAAGACTCTTGAGAGTCCCTTGGACTGCAAGGAGATCCAACCAGTCCATTCTGAAGGAGATCAGCCCTGGGTGTTCTTTGGAGGGAATGATGCTAAAGCTGAAGCTCCAATACTTTGGCCACCTCATTCGAAGAGTTGACTCATTGGAAAAGACTGATGCTGGGAGGGATTGGGGGCAGGAGGAGAAGGGGACGACCGAGGATGAGATGGCTGGATGCATCACAGACTCAATGAATGTGAGTCTGAGTGAACTCTGGGAGATGGTGATAGACAGGGAGGCCTGGCGTGCTGCGATTCATGGGGTCGCAAAGAGTCGGACACGACTGAGCAACTGAACTGAACTGAGACTACCTGGCCCCTTTGTTGCAGATTTATATATAGCCTTGTCTCCTTCTCCCTTGGCTACTGCTACATGGGATTCTGTCTGCTGGGCTTGAAGTGCTAAGATTTTTCAACAAATAAAATAGTCTCTACTTCAGGATGTGACTATATTTTAATTTGACAGAGTAAAGAACAAAACCCAAGGATTAGCTTACACTTACATAGCACTTACCATGTAGCACAGATGGTAAAGAATCTGCCTGCAATACAGGAGACCTGGTTTCAATCCCTGAGTTGGGAAGGTCCCTTGGAGAAGGGGATGGCAACCCACTCCACTATTCTTACCTGGAGAATTCCAAGGACAGAAGAGCCTGGTGGGTACAGTCAATGGGGCTGCAAAGAGTCAGACAGAACTGAGCAATTTCTTACCAGACAAAAGATTATGTGACTTGTTCTCCGTCATTCACTGCTGCTAAGTTGCATCAGTCGTGTCCGACTCTGTGCGACCCCATAGACAGCAGCCCACCAGGCTCCCCCGCCCCTGGGATTCTTCAGGCAACAACACTGGAGTGGGTTGCCATTTCCTTCTCCAATGCATGAAAGTGAAAAGTGAAAGTGAAGTCGCTCAGTCGTGTCCGACCCTCAGTGACCCCAGGGACTGCAGCCTACCAGGCTCCTCTGTCCATGGGATTTTCCAGGCAAGAGTACTGGAGTGGGATGCCATTGCCCTCTCCGGTCATTCACTGAGTAAAGAGCAAAAACCCAAGTTTTGGACTCCTCCATCATTGCCATTTCCATTACACCACACAAATGAAAGAAGGCATTTCACTTTAGCCACCTCTTAGTTGACATATCCTCCAAACAAGATCCAACCACACCTAAGTAGAGGATAGCATGGATTTGCCCCATAGGATGTGCTCGACATTGTTGGTTAAACAAGAGAGAGGGAGATAAGTAAAAAATATTTTTGGAGAAAATAAAACTCTGGGCTATCTGGCCTCTTTCCAGTTTATTTTCTTGCATTCCTTTCCAATCTTTTCATCTAACCTTGTTGATATGCCTTTGTTTGTGACTCTGGTATGGTTATTAAGCTCATGGGGAGAACAATGTATTCATAATGTCATCACAACCTTTTTTAACTACTTGTATTTTCAATGGAGATTGGCGATTGTGTAATATTTTGATGGATTTTAATAACTCAGTGGGAGGGTGGGGGAAGGGGTGTGTTGGGGGCAAGGAATGCATTGCAAGAATGAATTGAATAAGTTGTTAGGTTTTTTAAACGCTTCTTGGTTACCATAATCTTGAGAAGAATTTAGTGGAATTTCTCAACTGTGAGTTTTTGGTAAAAGGCATGTTTGATGAATCAACCTCTGGAAGCCTGGAAAACAGTACTGACTTGGCATTCTTAGGGCTTTGGAGGCTGGCCTGTTACTCAGGCTACATCTTTCCTGATACTTGACAAGGGAATCTGTGTGATTTTCCTTCATTCCACTTAGAGGTGAAGAGATACTTGTGTATCTTTGGCACTTTGAGGGCATAGAATATGAATAACTTAAAATCTTTTCTGTACAATAAATTCTTTATTTTACTGTTGAGAGACTTAAAATATTAAGCAAAACTTTGCTGACAAAGGTCCATCTAGTCAAAGCTATAGTTTTTCCATTAGTCATGTATGGATGTGAGAGTTAGACCATAAAGAAAGCTGAGTGCTGAAGAATTGATCCTTTTGAACTGTGGTGTTGGAGAAGACTCTTGAGAGTCCCTTGGACTGCAAGGAGATCCAACCAGTTAGTCCTAACGGAAATCAGTCCTGAATATTCATTGGAAGGACTGATGCTAAAGCTGAAACTCCAATACTTTGGCCAGCTGATGCAAAGAACTGACTCATTGGAAAAGACCCCGATGCTGGGAAAGATTGAAGGCAGGAGGAGAAGGGGATGACAGAGGATAAGATGGTTAGATGGCATCACCAACTTGATGGACATGAGTTTGAGCAAGCTCCAGGAGTTAGTGATGGACAGGGAAGCCTGGCGTGCTGCAGTCCACGGGGTCACAAAGAGTCAGACACGACTGAGTGACTGAATTGAACTGAAGTAGTTAACAGTGGATTATTGACTAAAGAGAAGATAGTAGGTGATACTCTAGGAGAATATTAAGTTGGATACACATCTCACTTTATTGACGAAGATACATTCTAAGTGGGTTGAAGATTTAAATGTCAAAAATGGAAACCATAAATGTACTAGAAGAACATATGGTAAATTCCTTTATATGTCTAGAGTGGGGAGGATCTCTGTAAATGCAACTCAAAAGTCAGAATCCACAAGGAGAAAGTGTATAACTTTGAGGGAAGGAGAGTAGGAGAGAGCGAGCATCTGCAATTGGCAAAACATACACTCTAAGAAAAGAAGAAAAGCGAATAGCAACAGGGAGAAAAATAGCTCCAACTCATTTCACAGAATGAGAGTAAAGAGCTAATTTCTCCAGTATGGCAAGAACTCCTAGAAACCAAAAAGAAAAGGAATAAACCTCAAAAGAAAAATGTGCAAAGAACATGAACAGTGAACAATAGTTCACAGAAAAGGAAACAAAAATGCTCTAAAATACATGGAAAGATAAGGCTCAACTTTCCACGTAATTAAAGAGAGAGAAAATAACACTATGCTTGTCGGGTATAGTTCGGGCCAAGGCAGAAAAGGAGGAGAGACGGAAGTAGGTTATCTTTATTAAGGCAAGGAGGGGCGACATTCGGCCTAACGACCAGGCTGAGCGTGAGAGGGATCAGGGAGGCTTCATATTTAAAGGGAGGTTTGTGGAAGTGATAAGGGAAACATTAGTCAGGCGGGACATTTTGGGTACTCTTTAGTTGAGGTGGCATTTGTAGTTGAACGGGGGGTGGGAGGTTTTGGGCAGGGGGTGATAAGTCCCAGGTGGATGCAACTGGCCAGGAGCATCAGGGTGGGCCTTAAAGTTTGGTTTTCCTCAAAGTTAGATGATTCAGCAAGGGCTTTTGAGACCGTTGTTTTCTTTTCTAGGTCCAAGAACTCCTTCAATGCTGATATACCAAATTGACAGAAATTGCCACGTTGAGTAACACACTATTGACAAGGCAGTGGGGAAATGGGCATTTTTAAACATGGCTGATAGAAGTGCAAATAGGTTCTATGCTGACAATATCAAAGTTACAAATGCACACTCTTCACTACAGCAATTCACTTTTGGGGGGCTTTATCCTCTAGATATATGCACACTCACGTAAAATTTAGTATACAAAGATACTCACTGTAGCATTCTTTGCAATAGAGAAAGATTAGAAACAAATCAAATGTCTTTCAGAAAAGGACTAGCCCTGGTACACAGATACAGTGTAAAACTATGCAGCTGTAGAAGAGAATATTTATGTGGCAGGGTCTCTAAGATCTATTAATTAAAAGAGCAAACAACCCAGGTGACAAATATCAAGGTAGGGACCAATACTAGGCTTGTAATAATAAATATTGATATGATCTGTGAGTGAAAGTGAAAGTTGCTCAGTATTGTCGGACTCTTTGCGACCCCATGGACTGTACAGTCCATGGAATTCTCCAGGTCAGAATACTGGTGTGGGTAGCTGTTCCTTTCTCCAGGGGATCTTCCAACCCAGGGATCGAACCAAGGTCTCCCACATTACAGGCAGATTCCTTACCAGCTGAGCCACCAGGGAAGCCCAAAATTAATGGAGTGGGTAGCCTATCCTTTCTTCAGTGGATCTTCCAGACCCAGAAATCAAACCAGGGTCTCCATCATTGCAGGCAGATTCTTTACCAGATGAGTTAGTTACCAGGACATGATATGTATATCCATGTAAAAAATGTTCCTATATTAGGAGAGGGATTAAAGAATTTCCACATCAGAGAGGATATGGGAACTAGATAGCAGAGGAAAAGGGTGAGTGGCATGTAGGATTTTTCAGTGTATACCTTAACCACTTGTACAGTGATGTGACATGCAGAAAAGAGCAGAATGTATAATGCTTTGCTAAGTTATTACAAAGTGAACACTGTGAAATTACTATCCAGGTCAAGAAATAGAACACTACATCTCCACATGAGTCTTTCCTCTCCACATCATGACCTGTCCCTCAAGGTAGCTACTATCCTAATTAAGTGGTCAACACTTCCTTGCCTTATAGTTTTATCACCTATGTGTACATCACATGGCTTCTCAGGCGGCACTAGTGGTAAAGAATCCACCTGCCAGTACAGAAAATGCGAGGTATACAAGTTCGATCTCTGGGTCGGGAAGATCCCCTGGAATGGAAGTGGCAACCCACTCCAGTATTCTTGCCTGGAAAATTCCACGGACAGAGGAGCCCGACAGGGTACAGTCCATGGAGTCACTTAGAGTCAGATATGACTCTAAACACTGCCTCTCTAAACACTGGTGTTTGTGGAGGTATTGGGTAACATCATATGCTTATGGGTATGTTATATATCTTTTATAATGAGCATCTTTGCTTATTTTATTTAAGATCATATTGTACATAGCTATAGTTTTTTACTTTTATTGCTGGGTTCACTATTCCACTATGTAAATATGCTACAGTTTATATATTCTACTCTTGGTGAATATTTGAATTGTTTCCTGTTTAAGGCTATGATATTGTGATATATAACAAATATGTATTTTGTATTTGTCTGTGGTTCCTAGCTCATTGTTTTCCAAACCCTTGGAATTTTCTGAGACATAAGAGCAATGGCAGCATGTCTTTTTGTTCTAGTATTTGTTCCCTTGTTCATGGTAGCTTCATAAAGGCAAAATCGGTGTCTTGTTATTCATAACAGGACCCCTTCTACCGCAACTGGTTTTATGTTAATGAGTTGAATTTGGGAAGCACCTTAAGAATCGGGAATAGTTGTCAGGCAAGAAATCATGTATTTAGAGCTTTTGAATTTTCAATCTCCTCTCCACCTCCCCTGTTCCATGACCTCCAGGGAGGGGAGAGGAGTTGAAGATTGAATCAATCACCAATGGCCAATAAGTTACTCGACAGTGCCTATGCAATGAAGCCTCCATAAAAACACAAAAGGAGGGGTTTTGGAGAGCTTCCAGGTTAGGCAACCAGAGTTTTCACATGCCACCATGCAGGCTTTAAAGTTCCATGAGCACAGAAGCTACTTTGTTGAAGACTCACTTGGTTCTTGATTTGTATCCTTTAATATCCTTGATAATAAACCAGAAATCTAGTGAGTAAACTGGTTTCCTGATTTCTATGAGCCAGTTTATTAGTTGAACCCAAGGAAGGGGTTGCAGAACCTCTAATTTATAGCCAGTTGGTCAGAAGCTAATGTGGGTTTCTAAGTATCATATGATGTAGAGGGCTATCTTGCGGGACTAAGTCTTTAACATGTGGAATTAGATACTGTCACTGGATAGATTGTGTCAGAATTGAGTTGAGTGGTAGGACACACAGCTGGGATTGGAGAATAGCTTGGTGGTGTGGGAAAAACCCTCCTCTTGCACTGAAACTGAGTGTGCAGAATTTACAGGGGCTATTGAAGTTAAGGCCCCTGAGAATAATTTTGTATGTTATCTTGGTGAGCATGTACAAACATTTCTGATGGTTATATACTTAGGAATGGAATTGCTGAGTCAGAGTGTGAATATCTTCACTTCAGTAGATACTACCAAAGTGTCTTCATGGTGGTTGCACCAACTTACAGTCCAACCAGCAGTGCAGCAGAATTTGTTACTTCACATCCTCACCAAAACTTGCTGTTATCCTTTAAAACTTGAAGCCAATCAGCAGTGTGGTGGTTTTAATTGGATTTTCCTATCACACATGAAGCTCAGCACATTTTCATGTTTATTGGCCATTTGGATATCCCCTCTTGTAAATACCTGGTCTCTTACCATGTTGCTCCTCTTAGTTTCTTGTCTTTTTTTCCTCACTGTGCAAAGAAACGTCATGTTATATTGCAAATATTATCTTCACCTTTGTGGCCAGTCTTCACACTCATTCTTCCAGCCTCCCTTTCTTCTCTTGGTAACATATGCATATTGTTCTGTACCTTGTCCTTTAAAAGTATAATTGAGCTGTGACCATTGCAGGGATTAGGGGTGCCTGCTCCCCAGTTGAAAATCTAAGGGCTGCTATCTGTCTCAGAAATGAAGGAATTGAAAAATGGCTCACTCAAGGGCGGGAAGCTGAAGCAGTTTTGATAGAATCAGGATTCAAACTCTACTTCTTGTGGTTCCACATACTGTGGTCTCTCATCAAACAAACTTTGCCACACAGTTGACTTGTGTGTTCATCTGTAAAATGAAAAAGCAGGTAATTAAATTTATTGAAAAAACTTCATCTGTAAGTGGACTTCAGCAGTTCAAACCCATGTTGTCCAGGGGTCAAATGTGTATCCTGAGGATCTTTCCATTCTCGGAAGATAAACTTCCTCCTGCTTTTTATAGCTATAATGTGTTCTTACAGCAATTTACCATAACTGATTTTAATTAGCTTTAAACTCTATTGATGGACGTGGAAGTGTTTCTACTACTTGGCAACTATTTACTGCAAGCAACACTTCAATAAGTCTTATCCTAATACATCTCTTATGCATATGGACATACTTCCTTCCATAGGATGAGTTCCTAGGAGTAGCACTTCAGGTCAGAGGAGGTAGAGTTTTCATGTTGATAATCAGTGACACATGCTCTCTGTAGAGAGAGTTCCTTACCTTCTGGACAGTCTCATCTGTGTATTCTGTCATATTTTAATTTTTAAATATCTAATAGGGAACAAATGGTACCTTAATGTAGTTTTAAACAACTTTACTATGGTATGGCTGACATAAAATAAGTGCAGATATTCAAAGTGTGCAATTTAAGTTTTGATTGTCAACACTGTGAAACCATCACCACAATCAAGTGAATGAACGTGTCCATCATGCCCCAAAGTTTTCTCCTGTCCCTTTCCCTCACTTTCCTTCCTCGCCCCTTCCCTCCCTAAGATACCAGTCTCTGTAGACTGTGTTGTTTGTGTTGAGTTGCTTCAGTCATGTCCAGCTCTTTGCGACCGTATGGACTGTAGCTCCCTGCGCTCCTCTGTCCATGGGGATTCTCCAGGCGAGAATCCTGGAGTAGATTGCATAGCCTGCTCCAGGGGATCTTCCCAACTAGGGATCCAACCCGCCTTTCCTGTGATTCCTTCACTGCAGGCAGATTCTTTACCACCGAGCTACAGGGGAAGCCCCTGTCACTATAGATACACAGTGAGGTACTGAATCCATCGGTCCTGTCTTACTCTTTGTGACCCTATGGACTAAACAATCCATGGAATTCTCCAGGCCAGAATACTGGAGTGGGTAGCTTTTCCCTTCTCCAGGGATCTTTCCAACACAGGGATCAAACCCAGGTCTCCCACATTGCAGGCAGATTCTTTACCAGCTGAGCCACACGGGAAGCCCATCACTACATATCGGTTGCAAGTGAAGTCGCTCAGTCGTGTCCGACTCTTTGCGACCCCATGGACTATAGCCCACCAGGCTCCTCCCTCCATGGGATTTTCCAGGCAACAGTACTGGAGTGGGTTGCCATTTCCTTCTCCAGGAGATCTTCCCCACCCAGGGTTTGAACCGGGGTCTCCCGCATTGCAGGCAGACGCTTTACCATCTAAGCCACCAGGGAAGTCGTATATCAGTTGGGATTTATCAATTGGTCCGTTTACCTGTTGATGGACATTGGAGTTTTTTCAGGGTTCTTTTCTTTTTTTCTTACAAAACCTGTTATCAGCATTTGTGTACAGTCATTGTATGGACATGTATTTCCCTTTCTTCTGGGTAAATATGTAGAAATGAAATGGATGGATTATATCATAGGTATATAACTTTTTAAAGAAACTTCCAAGTTGTTTTCTGAAGTACCTGCACCATTTTTCTCATTCTCATCAGTTGTACTATTTTCATTCTCATTGGACGTTCCAATTTTTCCACATTCTTAACACTTGATAGGACCAATCATTTTAATTTTTACCATTTTAATAGGAGTACAGAGGTACTGTGGTCTTATTTTACAGTTTCCTAAAGATTAAGCATCTTAGTGTGCCACTTTTATATCTTTCTTGGTGAAGTGTCTGGATCTTAAGCCTATCTTATTTTTAAATTAGGTAGTTTTCTTACTGCTGAGCTGAGAAATCTTTTGTATAGTTTTCTGATATGAAGTCTTTTAAAATACCTCCATAAATATCTTTCCTCTAGTCTGTGGTTTGTCTTTTCATTCTCTTAACAGAGTCTTGTGGAGAGAAGGAATACTTAATTTTAAAGTCCAGTTTTATCATTTTTTCTTTTATATATTGTGCTTTCAAAGTCCTATTGAAGAAATTCTTGCCTAACCCAGAGTCACAAAGATTGTCTGTGATTTCCTCTAGACAGGATCATTCTAAACTTTACATTTATATGATTTTGAGTTAGAGGTATGTGTCCAGGCTTCTTCTTCTTCTTTGATATATGGATATTCAGTTTTTTGAAGGTTATTTCTTGAAAAGACTATCCTTCTCCAGTGCACTGTCTTGGCATATATTATTTTTTTTTTAACTCGGTTCATATGTACATGGGTTTTTCTGTTCTAGTCCCTGATCTACCTTTCTATCTTTATACTAATATTAAGCTTGTTTTCAGTACTGTAGCTTCAAGATAAGTCTTGAAATCAGATAGTGTGAGCTCTTCAATATTGTTCTTTTTCAAAGTTGTTTTGGCTCACTTGAGTCCTTCACATGAATTTTAGAATCAGCTTGATTCTTTCTACAAAAAGGCCAAGATTTATATTGGAATTTATTTCAGTGAACCTATATATCAATTTAGAAAACTAATGGTAATTGGTGCTTTTACCTTGTTGCTAATAACCTTAGAAATTTTAAGACACTTTGAGTCCATTTACATCCCACCTGACTTACATGCTATTTTTGCCAAATGTTTAGGTTCTAATTCACTTAAAACCCCATGAGATGTAGCTGTGACTGTTTTATATTCATTTAGATTTATTGTTTTTTTTCTTCCTTGTTCCTGTCTTCATTTCTTGCTTCTACCTGAGACTGAATTCTCCAGTTTTAAGATAATTCTTTAATGTTTTCTTTAGAGCTGTTTTTACTAAAAAAATGTAGTCACAACCTGAAAGTGTTGCAGGAAGGGGGAGCACTTCCAGGGCCCGAAACTGGGCTCTTGTCTAACAATTGGAAATGAATTGTCTGAGGAGACACATGTGCCGACAAAGCAAGAGATTTTATTGGGAAAGGGCACTTGGGTGGAGAGCAGCAGGGAAAGGGAACCCAAGAGAACTGCTCTGCCACATGGCTTGCAGTTTTATGGTGATGGGATTAGTTTCCGGGTTGTCTTTCACCAATTATTCTGACTCAGAATCCTTCCTGGTGGTGCACGCCTTGTTCAGCCAAGATGAGTGTAAGAGAGAAGGATTCTGGGAGGTGATTGGACATGTGGTGTCTCCTTTTGACCTTTCCCGAACTCTTCTGGTTCGGTGGCTTATTAGTTCCGTGTTCCTTAGCAGGACTTCCTGTCATAAAACAACTCATGCAGATGGTTACTATGGTGCCTGGCCAGGGTGGGCAGTTCCAGCCAGTGTGCTTCCCTTAACAAAAGTAGAGAGTTATTTTATTTGGTGGGGATGTTTAGGATTCTGAGCCCTGGAGACAGCATCTCAGCAGCTTGGAGAAAACTGCCTTAAGAAGGCAGGAGGGGAAGTTAGACTATATATAAGTTTGCAACAAAGGGATATGGTAGTGTGAACATAAAAGGTCAGATATCAAGTTAAGGAATTTCACGTTCTATGTATGGGAAAATGCAGTCCTCTGTGCTCACCAAAGTCATTCCTTTCATATGTAACTCAGCTATCTGGGCCAGTCTCTTTTCCTAGTTCACCTTTTTTTCTTGCATTCCCTCCAGCTCCTCAGCAGTCACCATGGGCGGTGGCAGCATCCCCTGGATCCAAGTTTTGGGAGCCCTCATTCACATTTGGAGGCCAGAAATCACTGATGGCAGTGGGATTTCTTGTTTATTAATAAGGCAAGATATATTTTCATAGTCCCTCCCCATAGTCATAAATTTGACCATATTTGGGAGAGATTTCATGACCTTTTTTTTTTTTTTTTTTGGTTCCAGGGTGCTGGGAGCCTCATCCCAGATCAGGTGAAAGTCCTCACTGATAAGTCACTCCAGGTGTTAATTTCTGGATTAGGCCCATTAATAAATAATAAAAGATTCTCTGGATCCTTTGTCTTGTAACCTAATAGGATCCAGGAGATATCTCCCTTGTTGCCTCTTCCCATATCTCAGTTCAGTTCAGTCGCTCAGTCGTGTCTGACTCTTTGCGACCCCATGAATCACAGCACACCAGGCCTCCCTGTCCATCATCAACTCCTGGAGTTCACTCAAACTCACATCCATTGAGTCGGTGATGCCATCCAACCATCTCATCCTGTCATCCCCTTCTCCTCCTGCCCCCAATCCCTTCCAGCATCAGAGTCTTTTCCAATGAGTCAACTCTTCACATGAGGTGGCCAAAGTACTGGAGTTTCAGCTTTAGCATCAGTCCTTCCAATGAACACCCAGGACTGATCTCCTTTAGGATGGACTGGTTGGATCTCCCTGCAGTCCAAGGGACTCTCAAGAGTCTTCTCCAACACCACAGTTCAAAACATCAATTCTTCGGCACTCAGCTTTCTTCACAGTCCAACTTTCACATCCATACATGACCGCTGGGAAAACCATAGCTTTGACTAGACGGACCTTAGTCGGCAAAGTAATGTCTCTGCTTTTGAATATGCTATCTAGGTTGGTCATAGCTTTCCTTCCAAGAAATAAGCGTCTTTTAATTTCATGGCTGTAGTCACCATCTGCAGTGATTTTGGAGCCCCCCAAAATAAAATCTGGCACTGTTTCCACTGTTTCCCCATCTGTTTCCCATGAAGTGATGGGACCAGATGCCATGATCTTAGTTTTCTGAATGTTGAGCTTTAAGCCAACGTTTTCACTCTCCTCTTTCACTTTCATCAAGAGGCTTTTTAGTTCCTCTTCACTTTCTGCCATAAGGGTGGTGTCATCTGCATATCTGATGTTATTGATATTTCTCCTGGCAATCTTGATTCCAGCTTGTGCATCTTCCAGCTCAGAGTTTCTCATGAAACTATGTACTCTGCATATAAGTTAAATAAGCAGGGTGACAATATACAGCCTTGACGTACTCCTTTTCCTATTTGGAACCAGTCTATATCTAGAACCACATTATTTCAGTTATTTTACATTATAAATGTGGTCTCTTTTGGTTATATATCATATAATACTAAAGACAACCATCTTATAAATTACAAGTAATACAGCTAATAACGTGATTAAAGTTACAAACAGGGATTTAAGCCATGAAGTTTCAGAACCAAACCATCTTCCTAAAACATCACCCATTAGAAGATTTATCTGGTATAAGATGCTGTAAGGATATCAAGGGCCATATGATTTTGTAAGACAGCTTTTCTCATCATAGTGATTTCAGAATTTAGTAGACTAATAATCTGGTTGCTGTCATTTAATGCCTTTTGAGAGAAATTTGTTAAGGCTTCAATGTGAGAAATAACATTTTCAAATCCTACTAAAGACACAAAAATAGTTGCTAAAGTGACCATACCAGTGAAATACAGATCTCTTGGCCCATTGGGTTCATATTGATAGTAAATTTGCTGGAGTCACATAAGTTTGTACATAAGTAGCCTTGAGCCCAAAGGAATCCTAAAGTACACCTTCCTAGCCAGCCTGGTGGAAGCCAGGGTCATAGATTGGACCCACAATGTCATTGAATCCTATTAGGTGCCAGCAAGTATATTTCTGTACATCTGATCCAATCCTTTCCACATCAATCACTGTCTTTAAGAGAAGTGGTACCTTGGCAGTTTTTATAAGATACCCAGCCTAAATTTCTAAAGTTATTAGGTTGATTATCCTTGGTATGATCTATTTGTTTCCAGCATAGGGTGCCCTTTAGAATTAGATTACCATGTTGTTCAGTCACTAAGTCATGTCTGATTCTTTTTGACCCCATGAACTGCACCATGCCAGGCTTCCCTGTCTTTCACCATCTCCCTGACTTTGCTCAAACTCATGTCCACTGGGTTAGTGATGCCATTCAATCATCTCATCCTCTGTTGCCCTCTTCTCTTGCCCTCAGCCTTTTCCAGCATCGGGGTCTTTTCCAGTGAATCAGTTCTTTGCATCAGGTGGCCAAAGTATTGGAGCTTCAGCTTCAACACCAGTCCATCTGATAAATATTGAGGGCTTGATTTCCTTTAGGATTGACTGGTTTGATCTCCTTGCTGTTCAAGGGACTCTCAATAGTCTTCTCTAGCACCACAGTTTGAAAGCATCAATACTTCAGTGCCACATTTTCTTGCCAGCTTTTCTTAATCTCTTCTGCTTATGTTAGGTCCTTGCTGCTTTTGTCCTTTATTGTGCCTGTCTTTGCATGAAATTTACCCTTGGTATCCCCAGTTTTCTTAAAGAGATCTCTAGTCTTTCCCATTCTATTGCTTTCCTCTATTTCTTTCATTGTTCACTTACGAAGGCTTTCTTATCTCTCCTTGCTATTTTCTGGAACTCTGCATTCATTTGGGTGTATCTTTCCCTTTCTCCTTTGCTTTTCACTTCTCTTCTTTTCATTGCCTGGTGTTAGCCAGATAAATCCATCCCATAACTGAGGCAGTGTCCCTGCTATTAGCCTAGAGTTTATATTTTGACTGGAATTTAGCCTGTTGTTTTGACTGAGCTAGAGTAACCTTAAGGGAAAATTCACACTTATGGCTAGGATTAGAATAAGTATGTTTGATTGGCCAAGACAGTGGTTCCCATTTAGTGTTATCAGTAGTAGCCCAGACAGACAGAACTATAATTCCTTTCTTTTCAAATAAATTTTCTAAGCAACATTCAGTCAGAGCCTTGGAGGGGAGAAACCCATCAAGGTAAACCAGGAGTACCGGATGCAGGTAATTGACCACAAACCCAACAATTTGATTGATTTCTAAAATTTGTATAAGATGTGCCCATGATGGGGGGCGGGGGGGGGAACCCACGACTTATGTGTAAGAGTCCAAGAAACTAAGAGGAAAACTTAAGAGCAATCGTATGGGTCAGGTCCAGTTTCTTGGGACAGCCGTCTATTTCTGATTTCATCTTCTTCTCATCCTGGCATTGGTGTTTCCTTATTATCAGAGTATTGTTTTAAGGTGAGTTTGAAGATCAGCAGTTCTCTCTATAGACCAGTGTGGAGCAGAAGCCCTTTTTAGGTGGGAAATATGAATCCAAGAGTCAAACCCCTTCCATTTTACTGTGCATGAGCTAGTCAGAAGAACCTGATAAGCGCCCTTCCATTTAGGTTGGAGGGACTCATTTAAATGATGTCTTTTAAAAAATATACATATAATCTCTTGGTTGTAAGTCATGGGACATCTGATCTTTATTTGAGGATAGCTTACTGTAATACGCTTTATAAACTAGTTTAGAATGACTTGTCAATAATTTGATTAAACTCTTGTTATAATACAATATATCTCCCTTAAGTAATATAAGATTATATAGCCTTTTATCTAATCTCACTGGTCTCCCTATAATAATTTCAAAGGAAGACAAATGATGTTTGTCAAAGGAGTGGATCTGAAGTTGAGGAGAACCAGTGGAAGGGCCCTAGGCCAAGGGAAAGAATAAGCATCCAAAATTTTAGCCACTTGAGTTTTAATTGTTCCAGTTGTCCTTCCATTAACCCAGAAGACCGGGAGTGATAGGCAGAATGGAAATGTTGCATAATTGGACAAAATTTACAGATTTCCTTAACAATTTGTCCAGAAAAATGGGTCCCTCTGTCACTATGTAGTTCAGAGGGGATTCTCCAGATGGGAATCACTCTTTCTAAAAGCAGCTTCCCTACCAACTGTGCCATGGCCCATTTTCATGGTTAAAGATTTGAATATAGTGCAGTTAGGAAACTTGGATATTTTTGCAACATAAAACATTTCAGTATAATCACTAGAACTATGACTGATAACATTTTATCAGGATGTGTCAGATGTTAGGAATTTCATATAAAATTTTGAAATATCTGTATTAATGATATTTATATATTACAACCTAGAGTTTACTTTTAATCACTTGACAATGTTTTTGAATTAAAAATACCAAATAAACTTAGATTGACATTTGTCTCTGAGGTTCTTCAAAGATGTTTCTTTGAAGCATCAATCCTAGAGTCAGCTGGAGGCTAAAAAGCTTTGTTAGGTTTTGATATTTGGGAATTTTGTTAGAAATAGCAAAAAGATTTTAAAATACAGGATCATATATCACTTAAACAATACCTATTTATTTAACCAAGGTCACGAAGAAAATAGATCATTTAAGGGCACAGAAACTCACAAAATCTGTTATGAAAAGGCGCACTTATAACAGAAACAACATTTTTAGTCATGTTAGCTTAGTTAACTTCAGTCTAAATTTAATTAATCCTGACTATGTATAGAACTTTTTCCTCAGGATTCCTCTTACAATCTCTAATCACTTTTTGTATCCAGCCTGTCTTTCATTTTTTTTACCTGAAAAAAATTAACTAGTTTATTTTCAATTAAAATGTAATTTCATTTCTCATATCTTTTTATTGAAAACATACATTTAATCTTCTGTATTCTGAAAAGTTACTGTATTATTTTTAATAGCATTAATTACATGTTTAAATTAGAATCCTCAACTCTTAAAGCCTTAATTTTAATAAAACTAAGAAATAAGTAATTATGCACTGTCTTTACATTGGTATGTTATAAATTGGTGAGCTTGAACATCAGTGATAATTTTTAAAAACACTTGTTTTCTTATAGAGAACATCTTAAGTGATACCAAACATTTTCATTTATATTTTCAAATACTTTTAATTTTCTTGTTTTTTTTTTTCCCAGTAATTGATGTCTCAGTATCTTTTAAATAAATAAACTTTCATCACTTAGCTTAGATTGGCACAGCTTTAGAATCTTAAGATACTAAACATATGGAAGGATCATATTAATTACACATTATATATGTTTAAAGTTTTTATCCCAAAGTTTTTTATCTCATTTACATTTACCTAGAAGTTTTATCATGTCCAGTTACTTCCTTGCAAGAGGTTGTTGCTGCTGCTGCTAAGTTGCCTCAGTCATGTCCAACTCTGTGCGACCCCATAGACAGCAGCCCACTAGGCTCCTCTGTCCCTGGGATTCTCCAGGCAAGAATACTGGAGTGGGTTGCCATTTTCTTCTCCAATGCATGAAAATGGAAAGTGAAAGTGAAGTCATTCAGTCGTGCCCTACTCTTAGTGACCCCATGGACTGCAGCCTACCAGGCTCCTCCATCCATGGGATTTTCCAGGCAAGAGTACTGGAGTGGGTTGCCATTGCCTTCTCCGTTCAAGAGATTAGTGAGGTCTTATTTATTAAACCTAGGTACAATAAAGTATTATACTTAATTTTGATAACTCTTAGTGAAGTTTATATTAATTTAGATCCACACACTTAAACATTAATATCAGGTTTTAACTTGGTATTGAATATTTCCCAGCTCATGTGAACCTGTAAGTCGTCTTGGCCAGTTGTCTTTAAATGTAAGCATTTTTCATTAAATTAAAAAGAGGCCTTTATAAATCCAATTCTAATAACATCCTTTAGAAGTAGAGGTATTTATAATGTGTACATAGGCATAAACTAGAGATCTCATGGCTTTACTAAAAGCTTAGATATGAACCAGGTATTACAATATTGATATAAACTTATTAGTGACAAACAGTTGACATACCTTCAGTTGATTGCTCAGGTATTAAGGCATACTATCTTACAAGGTTTGGCTGTGGGAACATTCTCAGCAGTTTACATTTAAAACTGCCACTTCTTTTTTCCCTTGATCTTGCAGGTCTTGCCTGCTTAATTGGGCTTAGTCTAGGTCCTTGTGGCCTGTATTCTATTTTGGTTTATATATTTGTGAGACAAAGGCAGCTGTTTAGTTTTTTTCAAGTATGGTTTTGTCATCTAAAATTACTAAAATCAGTGGCAAGATTTTTATCAAACTGAAATGTAATTTACAAAGTTCTGTTTTATAACTTTAAAGCTTTAATTTATCACATCTTTAAAGGTTTGTATAAGGCATTTCAGTTCGGTTCAGTCACTCAGTTGTGTCCAACTCTGCGACCCCATGGACTGCAGCACGCCAGGCCTCCCTGTCCATCACCAACTCCTGGAGCTTGCTCAAACTCGTGTCCATCGAGTTGGTGATCCCATCCAACCATCTCATCCTCTGTCGTCCTCTTCTCCTCCTGCCTTCAATCTTTCCCAGCATCAGGGTCTTTTCCAATGAGTTGACTCTTTGCCTCAGGTGGCCAAACTATTGGAGCTTCAGCTTCAGCATCAGTCCTTTCAATGAATATTCAGGACTGATTTCTTTTAGGATTGACTCTTTGGAGCTCCTTGCAGTCCAAGGGACTCTCAGGAGTCTTCTCCAACACCACAGTTCAAAAGCATCAATTCTTCAGTGCTCAGCTTTCTTTATAGTCCAACTCTCACATCCATATGTGACTACTGGAAAAACCATAGCTTTGACTAGGTGGAACTTTGTCAGCAAAGTAATGTCTCTGCTTTTTAATATGCTGTCTAGGTAGGTCATAGCTTTTCTTCCAAGGATCAAGCCTTTTTTTTTTTTTTTAACTAGAGGCTAATTACTTTACAATATTGTGGTGCTTTTTGCCATACATGCACATGAATCAGCCAAGGGTGTACATGTGTTCCCTATCCTGAGCCCCCCTCCCACCTCCCTCCCCATCCCATCCCTCAGGGTCATCCCAGTGCACCAGCCCTGAGCACCCTGTCTCATGCATCGAACTTGGACTGGCGATCTGTTTCACATATGATAATATACATGTTTCAATGCTATTCTCTCAAGTCATCCTACCTTCGCCTCCTCCCACAGGGTCCAAAAGTCTGTTCTTTACATCTGTGTCTTTTTTGCTGTCTCACATATATGGTCATTGTTACCATCTTTCTAAATTCCATATATACGTGTTAATATACTGTATTGGTGTTTTTCTTTCTGACTTAATTTGCTCTGTATAATAGGTTCCAGTTTCATCCACCTTATTAGAATGGATTCAAATGTATTCTTTTTAATAGCTGAGTGATACTCCATTGTGTATATGTACCACAGCTTTCTTATCCATTTGTCTGCCGATGGACATCTAGGTTGCTTCCATGTCCTGGCTATTGTAAACAGCGCTGTGCAAGCATCTTTTAATTTCATGCCTTTATCTAAATTCTGCCAACTTCTCTACCTTTGGTTTTTATAAGGATCCAATCAACAAGCTTGGTCTTAGGGGAGAGTTTAGAAGGCTTTTTCTTTTTGTTCCCTGTCTATTTTACCTACTTTTATATAAAAGGCTCAGGGATTCCCAGAGTCCCATAGAGATGAGGAAGTCAGGCCCTTAGCCTAACTGTCCCAAAATAACTGATCAGATATCGCAGTGTAAATTTTTCTAGCCCCTAAAATATATAACTTAAAACTGGGGTACAGAATAGAATAGACTTGTTTAGCTTTTAATGTTGGGGGCCAGTAAGGGGCCCCTCTTCTCTCATTAACTTTAGGTAGTGTAGTGATACCAAATCTTACTTTAATCGTGTAAATGTCTATTTTATTTATCCTATTCTAAATAACCATCCAAAGAAGTTTTTAAAATTTATTTGTGGTAACTCCTTTTTAAAAACAAAAAATGTTTTTACCCCTGGTGGCTCAGAGGATAAAGCGTTGGCCTGCAATGCAGGAGATCCGGGTGTGATCCCTGGGTTGGGAATATCCCCTGGAGAAGGAAATGGCTACCCACTCCAGTATTCTTGCCTGGAGAATCCCATGGACAGAGGAGCCTGGTGGACTACAGTCCATGGGGTCGCAAAGAGTCTGAAATGACTGAGCGACTTCACTTTCACTTTACCTCATTAAAATAATAGCCCTTTTTTGTTTTTTTCCCAAGTTTTTTGTTGATATTTTTAATCCTTCTTATTAGCATCTGTAAGGCCCATTGAGGAGAAGGCCTCTACGATGCTTCCTAAACCAGTTTTTCTTATTCAAAAAAAAAAAAAAAAAAAAGTTCTTAGGTTAATTAGACTTTTGTTTTCTAGGTACCAACAAAGCAGTTGTTTACAATGAGAGTGCTCTAGATTTAATAATTTGTTAGTTTCGCTAATTTTAAAAGGATCCATCATTTGGTCACCAATTAAGAACACAGAAAGATCTTTTATAGGCCTAATATAAACAAACGTGCCATGTTTCACGGTATGCCAAGCCATGAAGTCTGGTATGCTGCAGTCCATTGGGTCAAAAGGAGTCCCATACACTGAACAACAGCAGTAAAGAAACATACACACAATAGAACAGCTTAGGAAGATCAGATAGAACCTTTACATCTCAAAGACAGAGAAAAAATGAGCTTCCCCTATAGAAGGCCTTATTCAAGCTGTTACCAAGCCAGCTTTCAATTTTTAACTGTGTATGCATTAAAGCGCCCTCTCAATGTTTAGTTTCCTCAGTTAACTAGGTACTTGCAAGTGTGAGCCCTGTTCCTATGTCTTTCTATAATGGAGCCGCCGTGGTGTCTTTCAACCGAGCCCCAGGTATTTCTTGGTAAAACCCAGCCTGTCCCCCCCTGTGCCTTTCCACAGGCGGATATTTTCTTTGGTATGTTTCAACCCTGGTTGCCCTGGGTGTCCTTAACTGAGTCTGTCCCCCTCCCAGTGTCTTTCAGCTGTGCGGAAATTGAATTGTCTTGGTATCTTCCAACTGGGCCCCACCCAGTATCTGGATCCTGGATGGGTATTTCCCAGCGTCTTCCCACTGGTGCCCCCCCGCCCCAAACCAGTACCTTCCTGAGAGGTACTGTCACGCGAGTGTATGTTCCTCGGTTCTTTGTCTCGTCACAACAAAGATTTGGAGCACCGGACATTAAAGCCCTCGGTGCGTCACAGCTCTCGGGTCTTAGACAAACCGTGTTATAGCTCTTAGGCAAATCAGTGTTACAGCTCTATTTTATTTAGAAGATAGCAGGAGAGTCCATCCTCAAAGAATGAGGGCATGCCAACCCAAAGACTTGAAGAGAAGAGAGTGGAGGAGAGCGTGGGAGAGAGCACATGCACGCGGGAGAGAGAGCACATGCACGCAGGAGAGAAAGAGCGAGAGAGAGAGCACACGCTTGCGGGAGAGAGAGCGAGAGAGAGAGAGAGAGCGAGCACACACACACGGGAGAGAAAGAGAGAGAGCACACGCACGCAGGAGAGAGAGAGAGAGAGAGCGAGCACACGCACACGGGAGAGAAAGAGAGAGAGCACACGCACGCAGGAGAGAGAGAGAGAGAGAGAGAGCGAGCACACGCACACGGGAGAGAAAGAGCACACGCACGCAGGAGAGAGAGAGAGAGCACGAGAGAGAGAGAGAGAGAGAGAGAGAGAGAG